>NW_010129000.1:31483-52976 GCF_000699245.1 Pterocles gutturalis | reverse complement strand
CTCGCTGCAGGCAGGGATGCCCCGCTGCCCTGCGGAGCGCGGGCACTGCTGTAACCCCCCTGTGAGCTCCCCAGGCTATCCACGCCTGTCACCTCATGGCCAGGGTGAGCCAATTCATTGAAAGTGACTTACTGCTCAATTCAGGTGGAAATTAATTTGTTTCTCGTTTGAGGAGTGCCTGAGAGCTGAAAAACACACAGAGTTACCCCAGGGAAGCTAACATGTGAAAACTTGTCCTTTGATAGCTTGTTTGTATAACAGTCTTTGTTTAAATGTCTGTCTTCCAAAATAAAACCCTGACAAGCCTGGCTGGAGACTTAGCAGTTAGAGCGCGTCTAGATTCCCTGTCCGCCAGGAACCCTCTGCACGGGTCCTGCGCCCCAGCTCGTGCTTCTGTGAAAGCCAACACTTCCGAACCAAACCAGCACTGAGGCTACTTCAGAATTAATTCTCACAACAGGAACAGAAAGAACCTCCTATGACAAACTAATTTATCATTTGGAATATTTGACTACTAATTACTAGAAATGGCCAGAGAGATATGGTCTATACCGGAGAGGAAACAGAAAGGACAGTTTCCGCTATGTTCAAGAAAAGACGGACTCCAGCCACCCTAAACATGACACTTTCTGTGGGCAAACGTTCAAGGGTAGAAATGACTAACAACAACTAACAAGAGGGATCCCTTTTGTTCCGAACTAGAGAAAGATCCCATGGGGGCCTCAGCACCACGAAGCAGTGATGCTACCCACCAGCAACTGCAGCGTATTAGCAAGGCATCAACACAGGCGAAAATCCATCATATTATTTCCCAAAATGCTTACACCAGATTAAATTAGTTGGGCCTTTTGATCCTTAATGAGTTTTATTTGCTTTCCCTTTTTTTTTTTTCTATACAGAAGTATAGCAAGGCAGCAGTATAACCGCTTTAAACAAAAAGGTGAAATTTACTACTAACTTGGAGCTCAGCCTCTCAAAATAAGTTACTTTAAGCACGTAAGTAGGTCTAATGTTACATCTTGAGAAAAAGCTGAGGAAAACAAAAGAACAACAAAACCATTTCAGTAACTGAATTCTCAGGTTGTGAACATAAATAAAAATGTTGTTTTTCTTGAAATATTTCTCTATGACATTTTCAGATAAATTTTCTGTTAGGAGAGAGTAGGTATAATCAGATCTTCCAGCAGTTCTACAAGAGGACTAAGTAGGGGTAGAGCGCAGTGGTGTCCCATCTTCAGGCTTCCCAGACTGTTGGTGAGCCCGTCAGGCTCCGTGTGAATCCTGTAACCCAGGCACAGGGGAAACTGTCCCACAACCCATGTAATTCCACTGGGAAAGAAAGGAGGTTTCCGTATACCAGCTGCCTTACACCAGCCTGTAAGTCATTGACAGTCTCTGCAGGTATATATTTTACCCTTATTCTCAATTTTACAAAAACATCTTTCATTACCAAATAGTAAAAATCCAATACCTATACAATTTGGTAACTCCACCAGTATGATGAAGTTCTGAATGTGGACTGATTTTCATTGACAGACAGTGTCCTGATGAAAAAAGAAAAATCTCATGAGGTTAACATAAATACCATAAAGTACAAGAAAGTTCTTGGAGAAAACGGTGCAGACTGTTTTCATTTAAAGGTCTGCCTCAGGGTGTGTTAGGATCCTTTCCCCGAGATAGCTATATGAAGTGTAAGGTAATATTGATTTGATTTTTTTTTTTTTTTTTTAAGGCTAGAGTTGAAGGCTCTATAGATAGCAACATTACAGACTGGAAACAACCTGTGACTTCTGGACATGGTTGTGCAGTCAGCACAGCAGAGCGCAGGCGCTCAGCCTCGCACTGAAAACACCCGCTGCCCTCAGGGGGGGCTGCCCACTCCAGCTGAGAGCCTGGGGAACAACCCCGAGACATCACACGGGCTGCAGCCCACCTCGGAGGCAGCTTAACACGCCCACCCCTCCCTTCCCCTCCTGCATCCACTGCATTGAGCCTTCCTGAGCTCTTCCCTCTCCAGCGCCAGGGAGCCCGATGCCCGCCTGCGCTGCCACACTCCCTCCGACGAGCAGCCGAAGGGAAGAACCCACAAAAGGGACAGCTGCAGCTTCACCTGGGAAAAGTGCCAGCCCAAACACGGACCCGGGCTCCAGGAGAGCAAATTGTCCCTCCCCTCCCTCCCCTGCCAGGGTGCTTCTTCCCTGGAGAACTTCAGCTTGCTGCACCGGAGTGGCAGCTCTGCACACAGAGACAGCTGTAAGGATTATTGTAACGTGTCTAAAACGTTTTGTGCTCTCTCTCTCCTTCGGATGAGCTGGGACAGGTTTGCTGGGACTTCCTGATTAAGGCACCCAGAGGAAACCTCATGCTGAGCAGCAGGAGTTATAATGCAGGGGCTTGCCACTGGAAGTGTTGAGTAATCTCACAAAAACGTGCTTCCAACACTGCCTTAAAAAAAAAAAAGTGATCATTTTTGATCCCAGTTTACAGAAATACTTCAAAAATAATTGCTCCTTCATTTGTTTCACAAGCCAGGTTCAAAATTCTGTTTCCCTGACAACAGCTGAGGACATTAAACTGTGCAATATGTCTAGGAAAGAAAATAAATGGAAATGGAAAATTATTCCCAAAAGTTAGTTAAAAGGATTTGTAGAGAGAAGGAAACACAAGAATCGGCCAGCAGCCACACATCAATAACCTCCAATATTTCATCCCTCTCTGTCATGGGGGAAGCAAAAGGCTGAAGCTGGCAGTTGCTGTGGTTGCTTCTATCATCCAGTCGATGTGTTTGCTGCAGTTAGTGCTAAGTGCCAAAAACTCTTCTGGCTGCTTCTAAGAGATCAAAGAGCCTGAACACTGCCTGCTTTCCTCCCCAAACACCGCTGGCCGAGGCAGCACTGCACACGCTATGCGAGGTGACCTTCAGCGGTGTCCGCGGGGGCCTTTCGGTAGGAGACGACACCGGGATCGATGTTCAGAGGTGGCACAGCCCCTGCAGCCATTCGTGGGACACCACAGCTAGCAATCGGAGAACACGGTGAGGGTCTTCAGGGTCCCAGCCCAGCCTCCTGCGCACCCCCCTGGCCCTGCACACACCCCGGCTGCGATGGGGGAGGGAGGGCGAGTCGTGCCGTTGATGCTCTCTCCAGCCAGCACAAGCTCCGGCACCCGACCAGCATCTCTCTGCGATGGTGGAGCACCTCCCAGGCAATATCTGAACAAAGCTGATGCCAAGCACCCCACGGCTGGATGAAAAGCTGCTCAGCACAATTTGCACAGTGTGGTGTTTTCCATTCCTATTAAATACAGCCCCAAATTTATGAATCTTCCCTCCACTTGCATTCTTATCAGAGGACTGGCATAGCTTGCTAGCTGAAATATTTCAGGGAAGTCACAGATTAAGAGCATTCAGAAATTATTTTATACTTTCCAAGAGTGAAAAATCTCAGAAGATTTGTGCAGAACCCTGTTCAAATGATAGGAGCAAGTTCTTTTGGCATAGAATCACATTTTTTATATTGAATAAACCACTAGACCTTCCCCTCCTGTCCAAACCATAGCAAGAGGAGAATATTACTGCAGAGCAGTGGTACAACACCTACATGTCCTCCATATACCACTAGTAATTACCTGGACAGACAACACTGGGAGAATGTGACTTAAGAATCAGGTACCAGCTGTGGCATCCAAGATGATTCGTGTCCATCCACCGCAGTGCTCAGCTCCCCTGGCTGAATAAGAAAACAAAAAAAAAAAAATCAGAAACTGCAACAAAGTACCAGGTATTTATTGAGTCATTTATCGTGTTTGCAGCCTGTTTATCTCTAGATTTATTTAGGAGCTCCCCTCCATCGTCTGTAAATTAAACTCTGTGTATTTTCATGTTAAGAGCCCAGTGTTATTGATGATGCTGGAGGGGGGCAGCTCATTCCTCCTATGCAATAGTCTATGGCTGTGACACTTTATGGTCAAGCAATTTTTGATTACCTTTAGTGGGAGCCAGTAGGAAGAAATGAGTGATGCACAAAGTGCAGGATCCTCATTGCTCATAGTTTGAAGCTTCTTTCAAGACAAGTTTCTGTTTCTGCACATGCCCTCCCTCTGTGAAAATTAGAGGAAGGAGAACAAATCCAATCCCTGAAAAGAAAGATCAGAACCCTAGTTATGGGGAAAAAATGAAGCTAATAGAAAAAAGTCTTTAAAAGAAATAAAAAGAGCAGTTCTAAGGATCAGCCTGTGGCTGAGAAGCCTTTCGGGTGATACCAGCCAGGATTCGACCTTGCTGTTGATGTGAAGCTCCCTCGGTTTTCAATTCTGTAGCCTTAACAGAACTTCAGGATGTCAGGACTAGAAAGGCTGCAGCGGGTGCTCTCAGCGCTGAGTTACGCGGCGCTGACAGAGAAGTAACAGCAGCTTGTTCCAGGCACCAGCTCCCATGGCTGTAAATGGGAGAGCCGCAGCAGCTGCCGTTCAGGTAGCACGGCTGTGCCCACCTCTGCCCAGGGATCACAACACGGTCTGAACTCATCCTCTGCCTCCAGCAGAACATCCATTGATGCCTCTTCTAGGAAATACACGGAGCAGCTTTCCACTTCTGTTTCTAACAGCCCTGGGTGATTGCTCGTTGGCCAAGTTCTGCCCTTACTCGCAAATCGCTATCAACTGAGATTGTTCCATCAAACTGATGATGCTGCATGACCTGTGCCTTTCAAACATTAAAGGCTGCTCTGAGTCGCTTGCAGAAGCGGTTGAGGCAAGCAGGCGCTGTATGTGGAACAGCAACACATGAGCAGTCATTTGTGGGGGAAGGCGACAAGACTTGTCCTTTGCTCTTGTGGAAATCTCTTTCACAGACAGAACAGCCCCAGGAAAGTCCTCTGCCTCCCACGCATCATTCTTACAACAGAAGGTTTCCTTGTACGAGGGAAATGACATTTTCAGGGATTCTCTTCATCCTAGAGATTTACGCAATCATTAAAAAAAAAAAAATTTACTGCTTCCAAGATAAGAACAAGGTCTCCAGTCAGACTCCTTCCTATGGAAAGCCACTGTGGAGAAACAGGGGAGATCTGAGGTGCTCCTAAAAACATTTGGCATTGGTGAGCCGTGCAGCGGTGCCTTCTGCTGGCTAAAGCTTCCTAAATCTGTTTTGCTGTATGTCCATTAATGTCACCTGACTCCTAAATAAGCACGTAAGCTTAACTGAGTACAATTTTGTGTCCATCAGCTTGGAAGACAAGCAGTAGAAAGGAGACTTGTCCTGTTTAAGGACCCTTCACGTGTTGCCTTCTCCAGTAAATGGTGATAAACAGCTACAGGAGAGATGGAACAGTGACAGGACAGCTGGTATCAGCCACGGCTTTCCCAGCCTTCAGCAGCTGACATCCAGGCACAGCCCTCATCTGTTCCCCTCACAGCTTCCTACAAGTTTTGATAGACTTGTGGAACAAAAAAAAAAAGATTTACAGAACGTGGCAGTTGGAAGAAGACAAGGTCTAGTGGCAGACATTCCTTTCTTAACCTTTTGGGGACCCCCAAGAAGAATCTATCAGATTTTAGCACCCTTCTCAAGGCCCTGCTGTTTTTCTGTGGTCTGCAGAGAGGTCTAAGAACCGAGGACCAGTTCCTGCCCAGCATCTGTTACCAACAGGGGACCATCCGTCACTGACTCTAAAATTATTTCCATTCCTTGTCATGACCCGAATCCATGTTGTGAGTGATCCAAAGTGTTACCTTCAATTAGAGACACTTCTAACAATCGTAGCATTGTCTGTGTGACTGGTGAGGAACTGGGAGGTTGGATACCCCACAGCAGTGACAGGCGGCATTTCCGCAGCCTTGGCCCCACTATGATGGATGAGCAGGAGGAACAGGAAAGTTCTCCCTGAACGATGTGGTGCTTATTCTAATCAAACGTGGCAGCAGTTCTCCCTGATACTCACATTAGTCAAAGACCAGGGAACAGAGTGACAAGGTTTGGGTCAAGCTGCCATTAAGACAGTCTTTCATCCCATCCCATCACCCACGGTGTTTCTTTTTTAAAAATGCTTTGTGCATTTGGAAGACTTTAGGACCAGTTTGGAGGGAAATGCAATTAAGAAATGCATTGATGCTTAACATTTGCAATCTAGTGTAAAGTATTTGATTGTAAATTTCAAGCCCAAGGCTCTATTGAAACAAGCCGAAAGTAAAATCCCTCATCTCTGATGTTGATTCTCTTTATACACTGTTTAGGCTACCATCAGTTCTGTTCAGAGGAGTCCTGCAGAAGAGCCCAGAGAAGCACTATAGCAAACGCAAATGCCAATGAACAACAAAGAGGGAGCAAGCAAGTCCAATAAAACAATTAAAAAATCAACATAAAGCATGACCAAGCACTTTGTAAAACCTAAATTACCTGTTACAGCACTAATACACACTGCATTACTGGGTTTCAATTACCCTAAGACTTGTTCAAGTCTGGTGAAGAAAAACCCTCTCCAGCCAACAAGACTGGGAAAAGACGTAAGACATCTCACAAACACTGCAGCAACTGAGTTCAGCAGCTGCTAGTGCTCACAAAGTATCAAAAGGGCTCACAAGTACTCAAAAGAGACTTTGGGAGATACAGGGAGAAAGTACATGATTTCCCATTTTACATGTAGCAAAAAAAAATTCTTCTGCTTTCCTTCCAAAATGAAAAATCAATGGAGGAAGCAGAAGTACTTAATTTTTTCCCCAAAAAAAAGGAAAAAGGGTTTGATTTTTTATCACTGCAGAAATAAGGTTTACAGTATGAGGTTACATTTAATATTACATATAGTAAACTCTGAAACAAAATACTGAAACATGAAATGTAATATTTTTCTTTTCCAAGCTCTGGAAGGGCGATGTGATGAATTTTTTGATACTGTTTTCAGTTTTTCCTTACAAAATCTTTGGGCTTCAGGGGGTAAGCTCAAGGGCAGGGTCTTTCTTACGCGGCAGCAAAAGATGCAGTTTGGAAAATTCCTGATGTTCTGTCAGAATTGTGTTGAAACGTAACTATTTTGAAGAAGCATTTGATTTTGATATAACTATATATTCCAATAAAGAAAGTGCTTCACAGACAATTTTCTAGTAAACTTCAAAAATGGTTTGTGGCATGCAAAAAAGCTGCTTTTGTTGAAGCTGCATCGTCGCACACGGTGTTAGCAGTGCTGCTCCGCAGAAGGAAGGCAGCCTGTGCTGCTGCAGCTCTGCTCCCCCTCGCCCCTGCGCCTGTCTCAGCCCAAGAACTCTGCCCACCTCCCACAGAACCCTCTTCTCATGCAATGTACTATGCAGAAAGTGTTTCATAACAAGCCATTATACTTTTTTTTTTTGTTATCTGAGATTTCTTACCACACACTATCCTGAGAACATCATCAATAAAAAGATGTTCATGGCTGCTGTATATCCTGGTCCTGGTCAGCTCTTATGAAACATTCAGCAGCAGGAAGGACGTCATTCTCCTATTTCAGATCAGAGCTATTGCCTGGAAGAGCTCTTCCTGATGGGCAGTGTAAATACGGCGTTTTACATTGTTCAGATAGAGCTGATTGATTGACAGCTGAGTGGAAAGTTAATAAGAGTTCTCAAACACAGTTTGCTGCAATTTTGATAATCTTTTGATCATTTCCAAAAGGAGAAGCTCCATTATTCAATCTTTCTCCTTCACAAACATAGTGACAAAGACCACGGAGGGAGCTGCTCTAAGTGGTTCCACGTGCAGAGGAACGTACGTCTGCTGATGGTGTCATGGAGCGAGATGACGGCTCACGGCAGACAGTTTCACGTTTCTGAACGGATCGGTGCTGGGATGGTATCACTGCTAAGCAAACGTGCCGGTCGGGATCAGAGCTGAGCCTTTCATGTTAGAGTAAACCCCTACTGCCAGAACCCAGCAGCCCGACCTCATTAACCTCATGACTCTTGGTCCCTCAGTTATCCAACTCTTCACTCACAGAAGAATTTGGGACAAGCCTGACTCCAGCAGTAATTTGTTTATTTCCATAAATGATCTATTTACGTTGGCCTGGAGGTCAGCGTCTTTTTTTAAAGACAGTCACACTGAGTAGGGATTATCTATTCTTTTGCGATGCTGTAATGCTCTAATGATACAAACGTAGGAGAGAGAGTGTCATAGACAGAAATTTAACCTGTGGATTCATTTGCTATCCAGAATTTCAGCGAGAAAAAAAGAAAATTATGAAAAGGATTGAAAGTGATGCCTGAGATCGTGCAATTATATGAACTCATCCTGAGTAGACTATGAAAATCCCCGTGTTCAGAAGGCAGGGGAAGTTTAGAGAAGAGCTAACTGTCCGAGGAACACATCGAGCGTGAGAAGGAACAGGCAGCACAACACCAGCGTGGAAAAGGAGGGAGGTCACAGCTCCACGCCTACACAGAAGTGACCCACACGACTCATGGATGGGGGGACATTTGTCTGGCTTTGTCCAGCAAGAGCTCTGGATCAATGCTGGTGTCTTAATTCTGTCATTATTTCTCCTGCAACCCCTGGTGTTGCAGTTAAAGTGAAACCAGGCACAACGACCCTTGCTGTTTCTCCTGTCCTGGAGTCCCAGGGGATGCAAACCTCCCAAAGCAGAACCAGGGGTGCACCTGGCAGAGAAGCGTGCTGGATATTGCTTCACAGCTTCACCTGCTTCTTACTAATTCTGTCCAAAGCAAGCCAAAGCATTTTCACTACAGAAGTGTTTGAGCAAACTTGGGTCAAGAGCTTCATTTTGTTGAAAGATTAGAGTCTTCTTAGAGCTATACGTGTATGTAACTGCACTATGACGAATGCTCGGGATTATTCACGACAGCAAAGACAGACAAAGAAAGTGGGCAGGAGGTAACTCATGTAACCTCCAAAGACACCTCTGAAAATAACTTGTGACACATTGATGCTCCTCTGATTTTCGGTGTCACTGAAGTACCTCTGAAACTGCTGCCATTGTTATTCTCAAACACTTTTAAGTTAGCAGCTTCCAAGTGAACTGGAAGAGCACCTTCCTAAAGCTGATGTAGTAACATGTCCCATGTCCTCAACAGCGAAAACCTATCCAGCACTCAAGCAAACTGTGGCCATAGATGCAGGTGTATTTGGGTGCTTGTGCAATGTTTATTTACCTTTCTGTTAGCATGTGATATGTGCATTCATCATTGCCATCCTTCAGCTCTGCACCTCTAGCCTGGGCTCTCAGGAAGTTTTCAGGATGGAGAACCCATTCTGTGCCCTTCATCCTGTGGCTTGTCCATACCACGCAGTCCTAGTCACACGGGCATGTCCGTAGTTGTCTATACGGACTGTTTTGTTCAATTGAAAAGACAAGGTTTTTCTGATCCTCTGATGGGCCACCACCCTTCGTTACATCAGACGATGATCACCTCTCTTGGCAGCGTGCTCACGGGTATTGTTGGCAGTCCCTGTATAAGAAGCCTTAATGAGTAGCAGTAGACATCAGACTTTCAGATTTCCCCAGATTTGAACTGCTTTCTGTACTGGAACATTAAATATGCATAAAGCAAGATATACAGTGTTGTTTGTGTGTAGAAAAAAAAAATATATATTTTAAATAAGAGAGCTACAGCACTTTGATCTGTATCTAAGACCAGGATTTCCTAAAAGTACTGTCTCACATCTGGACTTTAGTCTCTGCTCTATTTTTAATAAATGTCAAGCAACCATCCCAAACTAGAGGCAGGAGCACAAACATGGAAGGTGCAATGGCTCAGTACAATTATTTACTTAAGATCAGATAAAATCAGATACAATTATGCTCAGTCATAGAAATCAAGTCTTCCTTTAGTAGTTCTCTGTACTGTTAACCTACTTTATTGGCTATTCACTATCCAGCTCAGAATCGAAAATTCTCACTAATAACCAACAGAAGAAGGTCTTCCTCCCTTTTACCTCCTCAGCTGCCCAGAGGTTGCAAACCCCTGCTCTGGGGACCGGACCCTTCCCCTGATGCTCTGGAAAGACCCCCGGTGCCCTGCCCCACGAGCCCCACCGCGAGGGCTGAGCGCAGACCCTGGCCAGCACAACACAGCCCAGGCAGGGCTCCGGAGCCGCTGCACGAGGAGCCAAAGGCTTTGAGAGAGGGCACCACGGGACAAAGCGGTACCAGAGGCGGAGGGGCAGGAGCCCTCAGCACAGCACAAGGCTCCCCCGCCTATCTCCACTGTGAATCTCATGAGAAAGTGCCTTTGAAGGCTCATAACCAGCACCTCCAAAACAATGACGATGAGAAATGTTCTTCTTACATCCAACTATTTTTATTGCACCCTTAATGTACACACAGCAGATATTTTTTTTAGGATTTTTCCTAAGCTGGTTGCCAAATGTGGGGAATATTGTAGCCCTGGGGCTCCACTGAACCTTGCCCTTTCTATTATCCAACTCACAGAACAGGAGAGCCCTGAAAAGAGAGCTTGAGAGCAGGTACCCGGCTCAGAGCATCGGTCCCAGCCTCTGCCTCTGGATTCCACTCACCGAAATGCTTCTCCTGTGATTCTCAGTGGGTTTCAAAGTGTCTTTTATCTTTGTTACCTCTCTCCTACCTTTCAAAATCTCACAGTCACTCTCTCTTTCTTTCCTGAGAAAGCTGGAACTTTATAAATCACAATGTGAAGAGAAATACCAAGAGAGAAATAAAGACCAGTATTGATACAGTGCAGCAATTGCAGCAAAAATATTTACTGGCAATTATCTGGCTAAGAAAAAAGCAAAACCAGATTACTTACTTACATCTGACTTCAGTTTCTGCTATTGATATTATATTGGAAAAGCTGTTAAGCCCTCAGGGAGAGCTCCATTGGCCTCCGCCACAAACCTTAACAGGCTCCATGGAGAAAGAAAGGTGAACGCAGCAGCCCCAAAGATGCCAGACCCAGTCAAGAGATGTGAGCACCATAACACTCAGAACATAACATGTGCTTGTCCTTTCTATTTATTTTAAAGGGCTAGAAAAGCTGAGGTTGCATTGTAGGACTGTTAAATAACACTGAAATTGTTACTGGTCAGCCAAATCCCACTCCTACCCATCTCCTGAGATATCCAACACCCCAAGTCAGCAGTGACTAGTGACGTAGGGAATGAGCAAGAACCGTCCTGTCCCGTGAGAGCTACGAACAGTTCACCTGCCTGAGAAGCAAAGCATCTCAAGCCAACCAGTCACACATTTTCAGAAGTCACTGTTGAAAATTCACCACTTCCTCCGATTTTCTGTGCTGACACCACTTGTGGAGGAAGTTGTCTTGGCTCAGTCAAGAAAAGGGGGTGGGGAGTCGAGTTTTCCCTCCAAATCCCTGCTCACACACTGATCTATATTTTAAATCACTGAACCATCCCCTGGGTTACTAAGCATACTTGTCCGTGTGCTTAAGCAGAGCATGAGGAAGCCACACAGTTAGCACACCGAGCTGGTGAGAAGGTGGAGTTGCTGTACTTGTGACCTTCTCCCAGCACAGTTAATTCCACTGCAGGAGGTGCCACCAGGGCTGGGGTGTCCTTGTGTCCCAGAGGAAAGCATGGGTTGCTCCCACACTGCAGTTCTGAATCATGCCCATGGGGTACATTCCTCAATAGCCCGCTCCTCTGCTCTCATCTCCTTCTTGCAAAGAATTTGACGTTAATCACAACCCACGAACTACCCTCACCTAATGCAAGAGATAAGGCAGGTGTCTGAGGAGCAGTTTAAGAATTACGCAGATGTGTAATTCAATCTAACATGTTTTTGATGAAAACTGACCCCGAAAGAGCCTTGGGAATCACCTCTGACCTCCCTGGCAACTGACGCCCGGTCACGAGCCACGGCAATACCCACAGGATGGTGCAAATCCCACCTGGTCTCCCGGCAGTTCCCATCGCTCACTTCTTGACACCAAATGTCAGCCGGGCTCACGCAGCAACTTCCCAGAGCCGCGCTCCTCTCGCAGGCTGGCCGTGGGACCATCGCCCCGCCAGAGCCCAGCAACGGGAGGGGTCTGCCCGGGCTAACAACAACACAGCTGCAGGCTGTCAGAGCACTGGGTGGGTGAGTGAGAGCTGATAAATGACGGTATGTCCTGCCTGCTGCGCTGGAACGCGACGGTGGGGACAGCAGGCAGAGCCCACAGCGCCCCGGAGGCTTCGTTTGTGTTCCCCAAAGGTCAAGAATCACAGCCCCGGCTGACAGCCTCAGCACCCCAGCATCACCCTGCGCTACCAGGAACACCGCCACGAGCTGCTCCAGAGGATTTCTGCCTCCTGCCACGGAGACCTCCAGACCTGGGCCATAATGTCACTTGTTGCAAACAATCCTTCGCGTCAGAACCGCTCAGCCTATGGAATAACAACAGAACAGAGTATGGTTTGGACCGAGGCACTGCAAACATGCTAACTGCTTCAGCTCATGGACAGATCTAAAAGAATCGCAGTATTTGCCTAACTCAAGGCGTTTCCCTCAGGGAATATTACCAAACCTTGCAATAAAATTCTGAAAATATACTGAGCCCCATCCTGAATCACAACACTGGAAAGCAAATAATGAAATACTGGATTTATCTACAAACTCTCTTTTTCTTTTTATTTTTCTTCCTATGTGTAGGTTTTTCCGTGTTTGAAGAACTTGGAACATGTTTCCTAAAACACCCAGCCTGTTCTATTCTCCCTCCTCAAATCCTGATTTCAGAAGGTAAAACATTTTTAAAGTTGCAAGACTTACAACGTAATGACAACAATTAGCAGCTCTGTCAGAAGTTAAATGCAAGTTTTCAATTCTATTTCAAAACCCTGTGCTAGATGGATCAGAAGCACAATTGTGCGTGTTTTGTACTCCGTGTTGTCAGATTTCAGACAAAACTGGATGACTGTAAAGATAATACAGGAGAACCAAGTGATGCACACCCAATAGTACCTGGAAGTAAATGCACTTCAAACAAAGCAATGATAAAGGAAATACTTACAAAGTTATTCATTCAGTTCTGCTCCGTCCAGAAGACACTGTCTCTGAAAGGGAAATTTTTTTGAAAATTGTGAAAATTCCTTTTTTCTCTCACATTTGTCACCTTCACCTTGAAATCTGAGAAAGACCAATAAACAGAAACATGCAGGTAATTTTAACAGAAAAAAAGGAAAGCCTTAATGCGTGGGAACACTGCCTTATGAATACCTGGAAATGGTGATTTGATTATACCTCTTACCTCTGGTTTTGTAACATCTTTTGTCTATATAGAACTGTGGGTTGTTTTTTTTTTTTTTTTCACTTGATATTCTTTCTTGTAGATGTTTAAAATATATTTATCATCTATCATATTACATCTACGTGTCTGGTTTCAGGTTCTCCTCCTCTGGTACGGCTCCCATCCCTCTCGTATTGCAAAGTTATGTGAAGACTTTAAATTCCTCATACCCAATGCTCTGCTCAGGGACGGGTTTCAGTAGCAGCCAGTAATGTCACATTCTCAAAGCCATGAAACTATTTCTTGGTAAACTGTAAACTAAGATACGTCAGCAAGTTGGAACCACAAAATTAAATTGCTCCTGTTATTAAATAATTTTCTTATCAGAAAAAGATAATCATTCCCTGACAAAGAGATACGATCTATATAAACTTGAACAGCAACATATTTGTAGGTGTCTCCTAAAGGCTATCGTGTTGCCATGATCTTCAGAAACAGAAGTGAAAGCCTAATGCAAATGTTCTCTTGCCAATGTTTGCTTACACTTTTAAATGAAATTGCTTCACTACTGCTTGTTCCTTGTTTCTGCTCACCGCCTACAGATATTCAGATAACAGATGCATTTATGCTTGAAGGTACAGTGGGTCTAAAAGCATCTGAGCTGCCCTCTGCTTCCTTTTCCTGTAGGAATGTGGTTGAACCGTGCAGACTCCCTGAAGGTACCTAACCCCCCAGGGAAACAATGGGCACTGTGGCACAAGTAGGAAGAGAGTGCCAAAGTCTTCCAGGGCTCTACATCCTAATCTTTATTTTCTTCTCTGTAAAGTGAGGACAACTTTAGAGGAGTAAAATATTCAAGACAGTAAAGAGTTTTGTCGCTTCAGCAGCAGGGTTTGTACAGGAGCTGGAAGATGCAGGGATGCACGGCTGCATCCCGAGGTGGGTTTCTCTCAGCTCTGACACCTAGGTCTCCTCTCCACCAGACTGGTGGAAAGCCACGCTGAATTCTCATCTCCAGCCAGTTCAGGTTCTGCAGAGCTGGTTTCTCTTACTGGCTGGCTTGCATTCCCATCCATCTCACCTGGAGCGAGAGGAGCTCGTTAGCTGTAGCTGCTGCTGGGTGGGGGGTCTTCCCTCTCCCCACGCTACCCTACTGCAGCCAAGAGTCTTTCAACCCTGCTTCTGACCAGGGTTTCTTGGCAGTTTGTTGGATAGATTTTCTTCATGAAGCAGAGCTGTCACGATAGGTCACTGATAAACCCCTCTCTCATCTAGTTGTATTCTGAAAGGACATAAAATCAAATGCAGAGTCAAGATTCCTTTTTAATGACACGGGGATAGGTTACGCAGTACAACAGAATTTCAGCAAAAAAGACTGGGGGTGTATATAGGATGCAAACACAGGAACTGCACCAAGGAACAGGCAGACTGCTTTCTGTTAATGGCTATGGAGGAGCAGTCCCAAGGCTCAGGGTCGGTCCGTTTCCTAGAGCCCAGAGCCCTGGACTGCACCCAGAACCGCACACTGAACGAGACACCGTTGCTCACTACTATTGTTAGGAGTTATATGCTTGACCTGAACTCTAAAAATAAGGAAATGCAGAACTCTGACACTTTGCCCAGGTTTTCTGTGATCACCAGCACAGTGTGATGTTCTGACAAAACGGACCTGAACGGTGTCTCGATGAAAAGACAATTTGGTCCCCAGGTTCCTCTTGGTGATAGCAGCTGGTTGTACTTTACCATGAAGCACAGCTTGTTTTCATTATTCACCACTGACTCTGAGGAGGAAGACAGCATCTTTCATACACTTACAATTGGCTGAAAATTAAATTCCTTGTTTTAAGGCATTAAAAGCATTGAATAACTTATATCAGTGTCTGACAAGGTAAAGCAATGGATGAAGGATACAATTCTAAAATAAAGCACCCTAAAAAAAATAAAAAAGAAAAATCTTAATAGAAAGTGGTCTCTCAGAGACTGCTAATATTCCACAGAATGAGAAAGTAAAAGGATTTTAAAATAGTGTATAACTGTTTAGTGAACAATTCACTGCTTTGCAGACATGGGCACTGGCAAGGGGGAGGGGAACACACAACAAAAAAAAAATCCCAACTTTTAACACTGATGCTGGCAACCTGTCAGCTGGACCTTCGTGATGTTGGATTCGGAAAATCAGAGGTATTAAGTGAAATCCAGCAACCCAAAAGCAGCACCAAGGTCCTAGGAATGTGAGCAGACTTGTCTCAGGATGTCAGAGATTAAATCCCAGAACTGAGAACTGCACAGCAGCCAGGGGCAAGGGAAAGGGAGTTTACAACCATCAACGTGAGTTTCAAGCCCAGTCATCTATTTACCGTCTCCAATTACTATTCCTCCTATATACCAATAAATTGTCCCTCAGCTCTGACGTCAAGCACAGGGTTTGAACGTCTGAAGGTCTGTGCCCGTCACCCTCCCCAAGCCTTGCGGGGCGTTGGTGGGAGGTGTGGGACACACAGGGAAAACGCGCTCCAGGCGCAGCCAGCCCAGAACATCCCCCTGCCCTAGGGCTGGCGGTGGGCTGTGAGCAGGGCCAGCAGGGAGACGAGACCTGGCAATCCAGGCGCAGCCTTGGCCTGGTTTTCCACTAAGAACACAAATTAAAAAATGTTATCAACTCCAGTCTTACTGCAGGGAAACATCTGTACAGTCAGCAACCCCCAAGTGTGAACCTGACTGGGGGACTCAGACATTATTTATACTTTTCTTACGATTAGCAACATCACTGTATAAAACAGGACACCAGTCAGCACTTTCAAGGCAACATCATTGTACACCTAAAATTATTTAGATTTATTTATCCTGAGAGTAATTACATTAAAATTCCACTGGCACCTTGGAAAATCTGTGACATTATAACTTCAGCCTGGAACAGTGACCATTTTCAGCTAAGCATTGGTTTAACATAATGCTGTGCAGCGTGGATTTATTAGCAGTTTGGAACTGTAAACTTGGTGGTTTTCATTAGTCTGCAAATTTCTTTGTCATTTATCTAAACTACAGAAGCATTAAGTCCGTGGGACACGAGCAGTACACCAAGGTCAAGTCCATTAGGAAAAAGGAGTCTCTTGATCATGAAGCTCTTTGAAATGTGCTGTCATTTCCAAACATTCCTCCCGAATCTAGTTCTTGTTTAGTACTGTAAATTCCAACACAACTCCTTGCAGAGATTGCATGAGGGTAAAGGTGCCCGAGAAGCCCAACAGCAATTCCTGTAATAAACTGAGCAGAGGCCTTTGTAACACGGACACTTACAAGCAATTTTGATTTGACAAATTACATTAAACTAAAACCAGCAAAGTAGCGGCCTTTGGAAGATCACAATTACAGAATGGTTGAGGCTGGAACCTCCAGAGGTCATCTGCTCCAACCCCCGGAGATGGGCAAGTTCAGCAGATGCCATGGGTCTTGATATTGGTCCAGTTTTTACTTTTTTTCTCATATGCAAAATTCATTGGAATAGTATTAATCCACGTGAAAATAGACACTGATAGCTCTCTGTCAAAGCAAAAGTGCCTGTTAACTAGGTCTGCTTTATACTCACCTGCTATTTTCACTTGTGATTCCAGAAGTGGAATAAACAGCACATTTATGAAACGTGAACTGAGTTGCAAGAACACTGGAGCGGGGATTAAAAATCAAATGAATCACAACAAATTGAGAAAGTTTCCTGAACAAATCAGAATACAATTTAACAACCACCATACGAAGGAACAGTCGTCTCTGTGAACACGGATGGCCATCTAGCAGGGAAGTCTTTGGAAACTTTGGAGATTACAAGAAAGATATGAACCAGGAGCACAACGCACAACACGCCTGTTCCTTTTAATCGGTATGGGCAAGCTTAAACCGGAATACATCCCCACTCTGGGCATTGAAGAAAGATGAGGACCCAGTGCAGGGAATCCAGCAGCTGGCAAAAGCGTCATCAGGGATCACGACAACCCCCAAAAAGTGGTGAAGAGGCGAGGTCATGTCGAGGACTGGGGCAGAAGCCAGCAGTCTCTGCAAAGAAAGGCTGCCTGGGAAAGGGAGGGATTTGTCTGCTCTTGGTGGTGACAGAAGTGGGGGTTGGACCTCAGGAAAAGCATCATTGAAGGCAGCTGACCCTGGAACAGCTTGCCCAGGCAGAGTGGGGAGTACCTGCTCCTGGCAGTCTGTAAGAACGGGTAAAACAGGAACCCGAAGAGGCGCAGGTAGAGCTGATCCTGCCTTGGGACAGGTCCCTGTTGGCCTTACCCTCCATGATTGTCCTTCCACAGTCTTTTCACTGGAGTTTCACTGGGCTCCTGCCCTCCGTATTTAGCTTTCAGCTCATTCCTAAAGCCTTGGCCACCCTGATCCTCAAGAAATCGTAGGGAATGATATAATGAGCTGGTGTCATACTCTTTATGGGCATTGTTCTCCCCTTTCACTTGCATCTTCCTGGTGTATTAGGGAGTGTGCACCACCCTGCATCCCTGCGCATGGGTCTTTCTTAAACACAAGCAGCTCCCATTCCTGATTAGCCTTAAAAAGCCACGAAACCAGGTGTTTGGGAACACACGCTCCTTAATGGAGTTGCATCGGTACACCTCACAACGTCGTGATGCAGCGGGTGATAGCTGAGACTGTACAGCATGCAGAGGTGACACATTTCTTTCTAAAATAACAGTATGACTAAATATCAAATGCAACACTAACGTACGTTATGTCATCGGTTTTGAAGAGGAAATGACCCCACAGATTAATGAGGAATTCTGCCTAGAAGTCAGAGGTGTATGATACAGCCTTATATTATTAAACAAGAGCTAGATATGAGCTAACCTACTTCAACCAGCCTAGCCTTTAATAGAGAGAAGAGAAAAAGGCAGAGTATCAAGAGTCCAGATTTATCTCTGATGTAACATCAACAAAGCCAACAGAATTCCTTGAGGTTCAGCGGCACATGGCAAGTGAAGTTCAGTGCCACATGGCAAGTGCCACAGGTCATCCTGTAAGCTGCAAGGTATGAGGGATGGGAAAAGCAATGCCATTTTCCGTTCCTATTTAGGAAACATTATACCAAGGTATAGGATAGCACAGGACTGTATCGCAGAAAATGTCTGTTTATTGTTATGTAATGATGGACGTATCGATTCACTGAACAATTTTACAAATTCAGATATGAATGTACTCCAGGAAGTCCTCCGGAATAAAGAAATCACAGACTTTCCTAGGAAATTTGATTTTTTCTATCCTGTACCTGCTAAACAGAATTACACTGTAAATAACACACAGGTAGACACCCAGGTTTATATACAGTGTCCCTGAAAAGCAGTCTGCAATCAAATAGGCTATACTTTATTTTTTCAAAGTCCTAAAATCAGGAGATCACTCATCCACCTGATCAAGTCAGACTTCTTATATTCATCCCCAGGCTAGAGATAACAATTCCCTTATCCTCAGTGCTGACACCAAACACGACAGCGTTCCCAGACCCCCCCTGAAGGTATGATCTAAATGGGCATTAATAGATAATTACTGGATACAGAGCACATAAATACCTTTTAAAAAATTAATACACCTGGGTTTCCTTGGACATATGAGCAGTGAGAAGAAAACCCCTAGCATCTTTTCAGAAAACACATCTGAGAGTTTCCCATCCATCGCCTGCCTCTGGCTGTACACCCCATGACGAGGGGGCTGTTCACCTGGGATGACGAGGGGTGGCTGCTCCGGCCAAAGCTGTCGGCAGCTGCTGGCACCTCACATTCAATGGTTTCAGACCCTCTGTTCAGTATCTCTAACCCAAGTTCTGCACTTGCAGACAAACAAGACGCTTGCCAACACACTGAGGGCAGAGCAGTCCCCGGGAAGGGACTAAAGGAGCCGCTCACCTCCCGCTATTTCCAGCGCAGGTCGGTGTCACCCCATTTGCATCACGCATCATCCATCCGCTGTGATGAAACGCAACCCCGTGTTTTAAAAACAGACCTTTGTAACCGCTAGGATACTCTATCTCTGCGAGAACTGCTTCGCATATTTTCCATGGGCACAAACTGCTCCTGCTTCTATTTAAATCTCCGCAGCTCTCTTCGCAGGAGATCATTCACGGGGGGAAGTTCCTTGAGAAGGTGCTCAGCAGAAGAGGAGAAGGCAGCATGGCAGCGGGCAGCAGCGCGGCTCCTGAAGAAAAGCCGAGCGGCACTCCTGCGCGAAGGGCTGTCCACAAGATCCGCATGGCCAGCCTAGTCGTCAGCTTGGCTCGAGGCTGGCAGCAGTGGGCGTCTGACCACCATGTAAAGCAAGCCCAAGAGCCCCCCGGATGGGTCCCTCCTGCAGGAGACTCATCAACTCAGCCTGGACAAGAAAGAGCCTTTGAAAAATGGCCAATTCCGTCTGTCAAGAAGGACCAAGGGAAAGATGACGGGAAGTCCTCAGCAAAGGAATCAGGGACAATAAGAGATGCTGAAAAAAATGCAAGAGAATCAGAGGAAGCCCTCAAAAAGTTCAGCATTAAAAGCAAAGAGGTGACCAAAACGGTGGTAAGCAAAGCCTACGAGCGAGGAGGTGATGTGAGCCTCCTCAGTGGAAGGTACGACAACAACAGCAGCTCAGAGATGACCAAGCTCAGAGAAGAATCGAGTGCTATCGACAAAATTCTTAGTGGCAAATTATCTCCAACCATAAGAAGAAAGTGTTCAAACGTGGTATCAGAGCTGACCAAGGGCTGGAAACAGATGGAACAAGAGGACAAAGAGGGGACTAAGGAAGAACTGCTGCTGAAGGGTCGTGACGACAGCCTGGACGCAGAGGACAGCGGCTATGGGGAAGCCGAGGACAAACTCGAGCATGAAGACAGCGACCGAGAGGCGACAGCTGTGAGGATTAAACGACCTGCTCCTTCTCTGTAAGTAAAACGCCTTTATTACAGTATCACAGATGGTCAGCAGACCCAGAGACAGGCACAGGTTTCCATGAGGAAGAAGAGGAAAACAAAATTGGTAGGAAATGGTCAGAGAGAAACTATTACTCTTGAATGAAAAAAAAAATAATCTAGAAAACCTGTCACATACCTCTCTGTGCTGGTAGTTAACAACAACATCTGACTATAGCCTGAGGTTATGTGCTATCTACAGAATAGACACAGGAAGTTATATGGGGGAAATGTTAATTATATTTAATTTTCTGGATTTACTGGTTCATCAAAATCATTACTTCTTGAGACTTTAGCCCACGTTTCAGATTCAAACCTTTCCTCATCAAGAGCCCACAGCTATTCATTTACTTCATCCAATGTTAAGTCTAAAGCAATGTACCCAACAAATCATATTCCCAAATACCTATCCATTATTTTGTTTAGTAGAAACGGTACATATTCTTGCATATTCCTGGGAGCAATTTGCAGAGAATGTCCAACATAGAGTTTGCAGGAATTACCTTTAAGTACCCCTGTAACAAAAGCGGGGGTCACTGTGTCTCTCTGGAAGCTTTCCATGGTTTTGGAGTTAATCGAGCCAAAGAACAGAAACTTTCACAGGAGCTGGGACCCCAAACATACTTCAGAAAGCACCCAGCCTGCCTCAGCCTCTGAAGAATTGATTCGAATCATGCCGTATGTTATAAATCATTTGACAAAACGGAACATTTCAATCATCAATAGCTTCTTCAACCTCGAGGTCGCTCTAGGGGCACACTGTCACAGGGGGAGGCGTGGGGGGCGAGGTGTGGAGAACGTTCACTGAACGTGTTGTGGAAGTTCCCGACTTCCTTCTGCTTGCAAATTGTGTGAAGAAAAAAGGAAGCAGGACCTGTTACCTACCTGAGTAGTTATTAAACCTCTGAATTAAGTAGCAACCAAACTCACAGCCTCAGGCAGTTTGGGGGAATACTTCTGCTGGTACGAGGCTCATGCTTGAGGATTCCTGCACACCAGCAGGGCATAGGAAATAGGGAGCCCAGACAGAGAACGAGCAGAGTCCAGCCGTAGCCGTGCAGCCTCCCAGAGGGGCACGGGAACAGCAGAGGCTGGCAGCAATTCTCTAGTTCCCTTTCCCAGTGACCTCCAGCAGAACCACCTTTCCAGCAGACGGCTACAAACAGTTGTGCTGTGGCCAGACTTGGGGGAGGGTACCTGCCAAAGCAAGTCCTCGCTCTTTCCTTTGGTAAAAGATGAAAAGCTCCATCCGCCCAACGCTGCAGGAAGGGGAACGGTAGGCAGCTGCCAGACACAACCCGCTGTTCGCTCCAGTTGATGAAGGAGAGCAGAGGGCAATCTGAGAGGGGAAGGCAGGGTTTTCACCCACACCAGCAGCCCGGG
>NW_010129000.1:31022-31454 GCF_000699245.1 Pterocles gutturalis | reverse complement strand
GGGCCAGCGTGTTCATACCATCTCCTAATCGCCATTCCAGAAATGAAAAGCTGGGACCAGCACTGGTGGAAATGCCAAAACAGACTCTGTGAGCCCTCTGCAGACAGGCTGTGCTGCTCCCTTTATAACTCCCTGCTAACCAGCATCTACCATGGCCAGGTGTCAGACTACGACTAACGCCACAATGGATGAAAGCACAGCTATCTGTTATTTCAACTGTTGGGACTGGCAACTATCAGAATGATGCTTTGCTGTACAGCTGACCAGTTGTCTCCCACAAGGAACAAATACTGAGCAGCCAGACTGAACAAAGCTCACAGGTAACCCAGATCTTGAACGTCTGTGGCCCCTGCTCTTGGGAGAGACCCTGCGCACTGTCCTTTGATGGCCGTCAGCCCATCGAAACAAAAATTTCACCCAGACAGTAAGGAA
>NW_010129000.1:29903-30991 GCF_000699245.1 Pterocles gutturalis | reverse complement strand
GGACAGGTTTACAGCAGATATTAACTGTAAATAACCCCAATTAAAACCAATTGCACACTTTAAAATGCAACAAAATTGCTATCTTAAACTTCCCATCTATTTCCCCCCATCTGTCTAATTTTTAGTGCTGCTACCCAGGGAGAAAACGACTAGCCACATTTACCGAGGTGCACATGATTGAAATAAACCCTTGGTGTCACTTACAGCCATCTCTTCCACTGAAATCTGACACAAAAGTAACTTTCTGCACTTACAGTGCTGTTATCAGGACTGGATTTTTTTAACTACTAATTTAAAAAAAAATATTTTACAGCCTCAGCATACATTACTTCAGCCTGCTATTTTTATGAACCCACCAGTATGGCTTAATCTTCTTCAGAAAGGCCATAAATACACAGTTGTTAAAGCAAATCTCCCATTTTCCTCTCTATATTTAAGGAAAAAAGCACCAGTACCAGATTTCTTTTTTCCCCTTTGTATCAGCACCTTCACAATTTCCAGCTGCAATATTTCCTGGAATAAGGCTGCCCCCGGAGCAGAAGGCACATTAATGCCCAGGAATTACTGGTTTGTCCCTGCTTTGGAGCCAAAGGGGTACAACAGCAATATGAAACTCAACACTCATTTCCCCTAGAGAAAAGATGGTAGGGAACATGGACCACAGATGCTGCTGTCCTAGAAGTTCAGAATGCTTTTAGGGTGACCGTTCTGGTGAACTGGTTATTAGATTGCTCCAGGTAAAGCACTTCTTACAGTGGGTTAACACTCTCAACCTGCATTTTGGATCCACAATCCCTTGTGTAGGTGCTGTATAAACATGAAAAAAATGTTTCTACACATATACAGTTTACTGCCTTGTCATGAAGCTAAACAATGGGGGGAAATTGCACGCTGGCCTTCAGAAATGGTTAAATTAGAAGATGCAGTTAAAAAAAAAAAAAAGAGGTAGTAACAAGAAAGTTTTTCCAAACCCACCTGGGGCATGATAAAAGCAAAGTGGTAGATAGGATGGTGTCTTTCTCAACCACTGAGAAGACAATTAGGATAAGAAAGGTGATGACAGCATTCAGCTAGAAAAAAAAGGATTA
>NW_010129000.1:8729-29889 GCF_000699245.1 Pterocles gutturalis | reverse complement strand
AGAGAACACCTACCAGACTAGTAAATAAGCAGAGGTAACAAAGCCTTTGCAGAGTTACGCTCTCCTACTCACTGGCTTCTTTCCCCTCAGCCCTGGGGAATGGGGGCTCCAGGACATTCTCGGGGGTCAGGGCCCCCAGGAGAGACAGGGGAGCAGCCGGCTGCGGCCAAGGGAGATGCTCTCTGTGATGGGATCTGCCCAGCAGCTCCCCTGAGACCGTTGCTATCACTTCTCCTATGCAATTTGATTCACTTTGGGTATTTCCCCCCCTTTCATGGATACCTTCCCATGTGAAACGCTGGGAAGCAATCAATCTGAGTTCAGCTGGAGCTGAGACTGTGCCCAGTGCTGGCAGCCTTCTGGGGCACAGACCTGAACTGGGGGCACCTCTGTCTCTCCTGTTCTCTTCCAACAGGCTTAGGAGAAAACAAAGGGATGTCCAAACAGCAGGGAAACGAAATGTTCTGCAGCTGTGCAGTCCTCTGCAGTGTTGTGCTAACTGTACTTTGATTCTCTGGTCTTACTGTTAATATTCAGCTGACGTTCCTGGGGAGGTTTCAGAGCAGCCTTCTGGGGAGTAAAAATATTAGAAAACAAATTACTTTGGCACAGCCACAGCGCAGCGTACTCCCCAGCCAAGCCCTGTACAGACACAACGACAGGACGTGGGCAGCACAAAGCCTAGCTCAGACTATCTGCAGCTACCCCACAACATGTCAGATGGGCCACTGGAGGAAAGAACATCAACAGTTTCTCTGCCTGGAGTTATCCAGCAATATGAGGTTGCTACGTGCGCACACGCAAGGAAAAATTAAGATCACTGAAGGTCTTTCCTCATCCTTTGACCTTGACACAAATCTCAGGTGTCTTACGTTTCTTTCAGGCTTTTACCCTGCCGGTGGGGATGTGAACTTTGGTACTTTTTCAGATCCCTGCTTCAAATATATGAGCACAGGCAGGGCTCCTGCACTCCATCAGCTTTTCATTGTTGCTTTAAACGTCAACATCGACACTTACCACAGGGGATGGATTTTTCTAGACACTGCCCTCTCTTTCCCAGCCAAAACCAGCTGAGGACCCAGTCCGTACCCTATGGTTATTGCCCCTGTAGTACCAGGGCAGGCAGGTCCCAGGCTCTGCAAGGCAGGCACCCAACAGGGACCTGAGTGTCTGACCAAAGGTGCAGAAAGCGCAGGTTACCAGCAGCGTACTGCTTCCCTCCCACATGGAATTAAGTCCTTCTGAGCAAGAGTTTGGCAAAATGGTCTCAAAGGTAGGCTGGAGGGGGGTAGTGGAGAAGGGATCATGCTGTGATCAGTGAATTTGCAACCTGGACCATGGACTGAAAGCCCCCGAGAAGCTCATTTAGAAGCAGTGAACTCATGGCACCTGGTGGTTAGCATCTCACCTGGGACAACAGGGTAACCAAGTGATGGAAAAGATCAGGGGAAGGAAGAACTGTGTCATGAAGTGATGACATCAACGCTTCAATGCCCTTTTCCTTTCTTTCAGCACAAGCCGGTTCAGCGAAGACGCGCGCAGCAAAGCCCAGAGGACATACAGCCCCGTTCACAGCCTGAAGGACCGATGGCAAGAGTGGGCCAACCAGCACATCACCACTCAGAAGCTGAACCCCTTCAGCGAGGAGTTTGACCACGAGCTGGCCATGTCCACGCGCCTGCACAAAGGAGACGAAGGCTACGGCCGGCCAAAGGAGGGAACCAAAACTGCCGAAAGAGCCAAGAGAGCCCAGGCCCACATCCACCGCGAGATCAGGGACCTGTGCTTCATCATCGAGTCCATGGCCGAGCCACGGCCCGACGGCAAGATCCAGGTCACCTTCGGGGAACTCTTCGAGAGATACGTTCGTATTTCAGACAAGGTCGTTGGGATTCTCATGAGAGCCAGGAAACACGGGCTGGTGGACTTTGAGGGAGAAATGTTATGGCAAGGACGGGATGACGATGTCATAATTACTTTATTAAAATGAGCATGCCACAACCAGAGCAACTTGTTTTGGAAAACCCTTCTCCGTGTCTCCCTTGCTATTAGCATGTGCACATTTTGAATACAGGATAGACAAGATTCCCTCCGTCCCCCGCACAGAAGAGACACTGAGCATTTTTCTAAACACGTATTTTGTAACTACTGCATGATAATGCAAGTATCCAAACGGATTTTTCTCTGTCCTAGGAGGGTTTGCAGGATGGTTCAGTTAATTACTACATGAAAAACAAAGAGAAAAATCTATATTGAGTATAAGCAGCTGATTATCAAACCCCAGAGGAATATAAAAAGCTACAAATAAATTCCAATTTTGACTTTTTTTACATTTAAGAACTTACCAGCTATTTAAACCAGGGTATCAGGAATATAAACCACGTCAGGAGTTGAATGACAATACAAACTCAGACCAAGTTTCTGATCATTGAAAGTGATCTTGTGCACATATTTCCTAATTAATTTATTTAAATGCATGTAAAAATAGTTTTAACAGAGAATGAAGGATATCGCATTCGTTTCCTTTACAAACAGGATATGCTAACACTACGGCAGTATTATCTTGCGGCAACTTACTGACACAACTTTCTCGTACATATCACTAAGATATAAGACAACTAAGACAAAATTCTTTTTATAAATGAGGTTTTATATTTAATGTATTTATATGACTAATTTATTAGATAGTTTCACATTTACAGTTACGGATGCTGGAGAGAAAACACCCAACAGACTGTAACGCACAAAAAAGTTTTGACCTGATGCTATACAGCAAATACCTCCTACACAACATGGGACAACGTATCATCTGGTTATCTAGGGAAACGCAGTTCCTACGAATACAGGGGCAAGTGATATGTAACATACGAAAACAGCAAGGCACCTGTACCATTGCATAGAGCAAAACCAGCGACTGCTACCAGCACCTTCCACTTGAATGTGCCTTTGGGAGAAGAGGCCCAGGAACAGGGCTCGTAACTAACAATCGGCTAAGGAAATCGGTGTTGGACATGGCACAGACATGCCGGCCTCCTTTTACAGCGTTTGCCATCTCAACCCTTCTGGTATCACAGAAACAATAAATGTCAGTCCAGGTGGTGCTGAGGAGCATTAAATGTTAATGAAGGGATACTTCTGCGTCTTAAAACCGTTTGTATCATGTACAAATCCGAGAGCCCTGTAGGGTCTACAACGCTTACCGGAGGGTATCAATCACAGTTGCTTTAAACCACTGCTGTAAAAATAGCTGCCCTGGTAAAAACGTGCTTCACGCGAAAAGCATTTGTTTCAGAGCGAGATGCCCAGGCAAGTATTGTGCATAATGAAAAATAAATTGTTTTTTTTTCTCCATAACATTCTTTCAAAGTGAAAGAGTAAATATCTTCTTACAGAAGAAAAGATGTATAAACATCTTGTCTCTGTGATAAAACAAGTATTGCTATCTTATGATGAGAGTACAGGTACTCCAGTTGGAAGCTCCAATGAACAAACAAATGAATTATTTTATAAGTTAGTGATACAAGAGCTAATGACTATGTGTATGGTAAGTCTATGTAAATCATTAACATTTCAGGCACAGTTATACATTGTGAGTTTTAAGGAAGAAAAAAAAAAACAAGATGGATTCAGTGGAACTTATTTAATGTTGTTTTCGTGAGATCTCTCAGACTTCTCAAGTTGACTCGCAAAGCTGACCTCTAACTGTAACACTCACATATCAGAATATTTACCTGCGTATCTTTACCTTATTCTTTCCATCTCTGTATAATGACCTGTATGGCCGTGTGAACTGTCCTGAGGAAAGCTGGCTGTCAAAGGAATACATGAACTATAAATAAAATCCTCAACTGATTATTTCTTGGGTTATTCCTCCCACACACTGGAGAAGAAATACACGTGCATATTCTGGGATGTAAAACATCAATAAATTGTTTCAAAATATAAGTACGTTCTCCTTTTCCCAGGCAATTAAAATACTTCCCTGTGAAGGTTTCTGTCCACAGCCCCAGAAGAAGATTTGAGAGTCCATGGAAATGAAACAGCTCCCACACAGAATACCTGCACACGTAATGTACACTACACGCACATCAGTGTGCAAGTGAATTACATATTTCTGCTCACGAGAGCTCTCATCCTGCCACAGGACAACACAGCAGATACAGCTCCCCACAGATTTTTTTTCAGTGTTAAGTTCACGTGTGACAAACTCTGCTTCTCGAATCTCAGTGTTTCCTAATGCCTTCTTGCACATCAGAACACCCAGATGTACGTGCGTCTATACCAACCATACAGGATAAAACCAAGATTATACATTTAGAGAAAGGTAACATTAGGTCAATTGACATTTAAGGGAAAAAAAAGACTAGCCTCCAAGCTCACAAGCCCTCTTCAAACCTCCCCTTGCCTTCAATTCCTCAGCTCACCTATGTAACGACACCATCACTGCTACACATCATGAACCTCTAGCTCCCTGGAGGTAACTTCCCAAGTCTGCCACTCTTCGTCATCCCAATGCAACATCGAAAACTTTATGCAATAACACACAGACTTCCATTTTTACACTCAAAATATTTAATTTCCAGTTGGGTAAGAAAACCACCCATGTGAGATGACTAATATTTGTCTCACACTGCCCTGCATCATTTATCGTTGAGCAGACGGTACGATGCAAAGCCTTCTAAACTGTGAAAATCATTTAAGATTCAAGTCCTGAATGGGGACTACTGAGGAGCATCCAAACCAAGATAATTGTTTTAATTTGAAACTGAGCAAGCAGTAAATGTTTTTACTCTTCTCCAAAGACTGGATTCCAAGCAAACACACTAACTCCCATACAAAAAGCACATCTAATGCGGTGTATGGAGGTGAGCGGGGGATACAACCACAAGCTGTATGTGAGAAATCACGGTGTTTTGGAGATTATACAGAAGCAGTAATTAACATAAATAGGATTTAGAGCTGAAAGATGATGTGGTAAGAATCCCCAGTACCTGAACAAAACATCAGGTTCATCACTGAATCCATCCGAGTACTGGATGCTGAGACACAGGCTTCTGGCACCAAACCCTTCCAACAGGCAGCTGATAAAGCGTCAGCATACGTCAAACCTCAACTCTTCACAGTCACAGAGGCAACCCTTGCCAGGAAAGATGGAAAGGAATGATACTGCAGAAAATTCATATTAAACTGAAGGCAGGAAACGGATCAAGGCAGTCCCCTTGATCTCATCTATATGATCTTTTACATGTATCGCACAGCATTTCCCTGTACCTTTGGTTAACACAGTTCCTGGTCTTTCCTTAGTAGCCATGCATTACTCTGGAGATCCTTGACACAGCTCCTCACATCACCAGGTGTTACCACAGTCGTTTATACTTTAACTCGTGTCTTTCTGTTCCTTAACTAATTTAGTATCTATCAAAGTGTGATTGCTATTGTACTGTGCACTATACTGTTCTTGATTGCCACTTTTTTCCCCCCCCTCTCGTGTACCTTTCCAAGACTGGTCCAATACTCAGACACTGAAGATTTTCTGTACTTTTATGTAATTCTTCCAAATATAGTTCTTTATAAAATCATTGACAGTAGCATTTAAAATCTAAAATAGGCTTTACTTGCCTAGGATAGAGACTAAGCATGTGAATTAATGGCTTTTGTCAGTAAGGGTAATCCAAGGTGCATTTTTTTTTTCTTGAGAATGGCTGAAGACAGTGTATTTCCCCCTAATCACTTCCCATTGGGTTTTCATAAACAAAAAAAATCCCCAGAAGGATGAGCAAATGCATCCTTTATGTTCAGTAAAGTTATTAAATGAACAGCAAAAATCTGCATTTGTGCTTCTAACAGAACTCCAACTTCTAAACAAACGCCAACTCACGTTTATTTTTACATATATTTAGATTTATTTGCTATACATCACTGTGAACTTATAGTACTTAAAATCCATTCCAGGATTTCTTTTGTTGTTGTAATAATCAGTCTTAACTCCACAAAGACAATAATACTGCTGTGGAAGACCAAAGGGGAGAAAAGCCATTTCCATTTATTTACAGTTCCTTATTTTGTAAACATTTAGTCTGCACATTGTACTCAGTTCTAATAAGGATCAAGAGCTATCCACAGAGACAGGAACCAAAGCCCTGTGTTTCTATTCCTATTGAGCATTAGCATATGATAGATGAAACGTCTGCCCTTTCTCATTACCATAGCAGTAAGCTGTCTTCAAATCAGTTTTTAAAACTTTCCAGAGATGTAAATATTCTGAAATAATATACAACTACATCTACTTAAGCCAACCCATTTGGCTTTTATTCCATTTCTAGAATAATTTAAAGTGCTATACGTAACCCGTCGATCAACACTTTTCTATAATAACAAAACTACTTTAAACATTAATTTACAAGATAATATACAATGTTCATCTGAAATAGCTGAAATTTCAGCACAAAGTCAGTCACTGTCACACTTAACAGCAATTTTTTTTGTTTTGTTTTTGCAGAACATAGAATAAAAGCTTTGAAACAAACAGTTTTCTTGAGCTGTTATTGCCACAATGGCTTATCAACTTTCCTACAAAAGTGGACAAGAGCTACGGGAACTGTATTCTAGCCTGTCTTTTTTTTTTTTTTTGAGGTCACATGACAGTAAGTTTGCATATTCCACAAGTCTACTGAATTACAATATTGTCTACCTATAGTACATTATTTCATTTTAATCAGAGCTGGTGCTAACTGTAAATTTACAACATAGACCCACTCAAAAACATCACAACGATTTTTTTCTTTGGACAGGAATAAGCTATATTCTTGGAGTTGAAGTGCTACACGGCTACAACAGTATAACAGTATATATCTGACGCTTTATGTTGAAGAAAGATGCATCTGTTTCTGTAATTTTAATGCCCTACTACAGCTACAGATTGTTCACAGAGTTTTGCTTACTTCAGCCTTTTAGTTTTGTGGAATTATCACATTCTTACATTCCCTTGCTGGAGGTCCTTGCCACGTAGCTCAGTACTGTCAATATTTGTCCCAAACCTGCAGATCGTTAACAGCATGTGCAAAACACTCTTTATACAATCAGCATGCAGCTACAACACGGAGTAACTGACTTTATTTTCTAAACATGAACAATAAACAAGACAAGTGGCACTGTTGACTTTGGGTCTCTAACCTCCCCATAGGGGTACCGGTATGGGTGAGTACCGGTATGGGTGAAGGAGGAATGCTGGGCTTTCAGCTCTTTGTGGCACCGCAGGAATTAACCCATCACTGGTCCAGACCAATCTCTGCAGCGCTGCTGCCAAATACCCACACACAGCTTTCTTCTTCCATAGGCTCACAGAGGGCAACTTCATTCACACACATCATTTGAATACAAAAATAATAACCTATATTCAAGGAAGCAGCCCCCAGCAGGATTAGAGAAAGGCGTGTGTGGGAAACCTGGGATGCAACTGTAAAAAGGGGAAGAAAATTTTTTAGGTTGCAAGGCTCAAAGTAACTGATGTTTAGTCCACACGGTCTACATTTTGTAAAAGTGTCTACAGCTTAGAAAAGGTAGGACAGTATATTACAGATGTGAGAGCATGGAAAAAAGTCTGCTATTTAAAAATAACAACTAGATGGGATGCTGAAAACTTACAAGAACCCAAAAAGGTGAAACGATACGTTATATTGCTCGTAGGGATTTTTGAGCTGCATTGATTCATGTCAGGTTTGGGACAATACCCTGTAGGAAATAGTTAAATACTCATTCAAAAGCCCAAATTTCTATGTCTTGAATGATGAAGTCTTCTCGCTTAGAAAGTGTATGATTCCCAAAGGTTTTACATGAATGACTTCTTCCATGGTAGAGATCACCATCAAGCCAAAGAGCAAACTCCCCTCTGCAAGACAGACAAAGTATTAAAGCAAAAGACTGAGGGGGTAAGCATTCAACTTAGGAATGTATTTTTCATTCAGAATTCAGGAACAAGGAGTAATTATAGAATTCATTTTCAACACAAGCACCTCATTGGGATTATCCCTCTTTCATTTATTCTGAAATAAAAAGCTAACCAGAACTCCTCAGTCTTCAGCCCCTTCCATTTATATTAAGAAAAAGGCAAACCAGCACTCGTAAGAAGAATGGTGGTGACAAATAAAGGAAACATTCTAGAAGCTGATGCACTTGCACAGGGGGAAACAAGGGGTATAATATATAACATATATATAAAAAACATGTTTGTCATATATATATATATAACATACAGTTACTGAAGATACTGGCATGTCTTGGGATGGTCCAGTTTCAATTCAAGCCTCTTCTAGTTACACATAACTTTCACATTCACATGCCTTCAGAATCCCACTATCATGTGTCAATCCCGAATATACCAGGGCACAGACTCACGCAGAGCACGCAAAGCATCGTCACCCCGCAGGGCTGAAACCTAACGCCACACTGCACTGAAGAGAAAGCCCCTGTTTAAGTTTCCCCAACACAGGAAGCTAAACATCCGACATACTAAATCTTTCCTGGCTGGTAACTGTTGAGTCCTGAGATACCAAACTGCAGTAAATTCCCAATTTTCTTTTCAAAGGAGTACAGACACACACTTTTAACAGACTCTAATAACAAAAAGAAATTTTAACTCACCCTCCTCCACCAAAAGCAAGGGAGTCCATGTCTCCTTTAATGAAGAACATGTTGTCTCCTGTCCACTTGAAAACCTAATGAAAAAAAAAACCAAAGCAACTCAAATCAGACTAGCAAGTTAAAATACCTGAACTCTGTTTGGGTGGAAGGGAAACCAAACATCAGTGAAGACAAACTACGGGTGGGGCTACAGGCCAATCTAATGAAGTTACCAAGTTCATGCCGAAAATTCAGAGAACAGGGATATGCAGATGAAAAGTTATTTTATACTACTTAAAATAACACCTTTCCAAAATAGGTGGTCTTTGAGCACCGAAACTTCTACACAAGGCAAATACCAAGAAAATATGCTTAGGTTAGATTATATGCCCTTTAAAAGGATGTAGTTCGTGGATTTTCAGGCAAAGACCTGACAGAATTTAGAATTGTAGAAAAATCTTCAAAATCTTTCCTATTTTTCACTAAGCAAACACTACAGATTTACTATGCACTTATGGATTCCGTGGAAAAACTAGTGTGATGACATTGTTTTGGCCAACTCCTAGAATTTTTCAGATTATTTACTGTTATTCAGTAAGTACCTTAAGATAATGCATTTGGGAGAAAAAAGCAGAAGCCTAAAACTTACCTCAAAATCTGGAGAGAAAGTGAACATAAAGGTCTCCCCCGTGCCGTAAAAGCCATCACTCACTTTAAATGGTTCAGATGCTAGTGCACCAAAAACCTGTAAGCAAAAATATGCAAGAGAAAAATACTTTAAAACTACACAGCATCTGAGAGTCTCCAATAATAGTAATTGAGTATTATTAGAATACTCAAGAGAGGATGTTTGCTACTCAAATGGTGAGATGTAATCCACTTTCTAGAATTCATACCCCAGTCAAAGGAGAATAGAGCACAACTACAGAGACTCAAGGAACAAAAATTCATTACACAGCAAAGATCCCAGGGCCCTTGAATGGGAGAGAGATGTTGGCTGTGGCCACACAAAGCCAAAAGCAGCACTGGCGGCGCCTGCCAATGACATTCCAGCCTAACAAGATCTTCTAGAACCAGAAAGTTTTAGAGACGATATTTCTCATGCTTTAAGTTCATTTAAAAAAGAATATTAAAAGCAAATTCAGTAATTGGGTGTTATGAGCATCCTGCATTGTGACAGTGAACTTGTATCATTAAAGTATTTCCTAGAAATGTCGTATGTCATAGGTTTGCTTGACAGTGAAACGTTTTTAAAAGCCTCTACATAACTACCACGGGGAAAAAACCAGCTCAATACACACCACTTTATCTCCCATGATGGACTGAAGTGCAAGCTATTCCTTCACACTCCAAACATATTTCTTGATGGCTGCCCTAACTCCATGCAAACATTTTCCTACCTGTCCATCACTGTCCTTGATAACCAACAGCACAGGTGTGTCCAATCCCAGCATACTTCGATACAAAGTCTTCAAGCTCATGCCATGCTTTGCAGTACTGTAGACCAGAGTCCATGGATATCCAATGGTCCGCGGCGGAAGAGACTTTGTGAGCTGTTAACAAGATAACAGGCCTCTTATTTAAAACATATTGTACTATTCTTAAGAATATATTATGTATAAATTAAAGCTGATTATATTCTCCTGGACTGCTACAAGTGGCCTTAAAAACTAGTTTAAAACTTCAGACCAATGCTGAAGTTTCACATGTATTTTTAATATCCCTGGTCAAGCAGATTTCTTCTCCCAGCTCTACCAGTGACCTGCAGGAGAATGATTTACAGACTGAAGATGATGTATTTGGTAAGGTCTCTAGAAGGTTTATCTAAAGACAGCAAGAGCACACAGTTATTCTTGCATAGCACACAGTTATTCTTGCATAACAATACTCTGGGGAAACAGACCACTCAAGCCAACAGGTAAGAAGCTGAAGGGTGAAGCACGTTTGCTCTCCTGTTTCTCTGCCTTTGGACACAATCAGCCTTGATCCAAATCTTCAATAACCACATTTAATGAGGCAACTGTACACTGGACAGCAAGAACTGCAGTGAAAGCCAAGCTGTTTTCAAGAATGAAATAAGGCCAGAGACAGACTAGTGTTGTCATGGTGTACTGGAGTCATGGTAAGAAAACAAAGCAACATTTTAGCGACGAACTGTGTTGTGCTCATGCATTTAATACCACACAAGAACTTCCCACCAGTGCGTTTTACACTATGGTCTTAGCGTTTGTGATAAATTCATGTACAATGCTAAAAAAAAAATGACATGTGTAAGTTCATACCTTTTCAATCTGTTCTGGCTGTAGTAATTCACTGGGATCGCTAAGGTTTGGCCGGAATGCTTCAGGCTCCAGGTCTGTTTTGATACTTGTTGCCTGTTTTGAATTGCTGTCTTCTCTTGTTGTTATCTACAAAAAGAACAACAAGAAAATAAGTATTCACAATTCTACTGGCAGGGAAGAGAAGCTTTGCAGGTTTAGGATCATGCAGTTACTGATTTACAGTTACGCAACTCCTTCAAAAGTTAAGAAATCCATTAGGTTTGATCTGACCAAGATTTCCACTGCTTCCAACAGCCAGCTGGTACTCATCTACATACTAAAAATAAATGGCACAGGCACCTTCTCAGGAGAAAGCTATGGTTTTATGCCAAAAAAAAACAAACCAAAAAGTCCTCACACACAGGTGAATAACTTCAAATGGTTCTCAGAGGTCAGCTTACACTGTGCTTGCATTTTAATACTAATATAGCATTTACATTAAATGTAATTAAGAAAGCCAGCCAGAAAAGGAACTGAAACTTCAACATGGACACTTCTCAGCAGTTTCTGAATCAATACTCTTTTAGAATACTTGTGAAAGTTTTCAGACATGCAGCAGACATGTGGAAACATCACCACCGAGTATTCTGAGTGAAGCATCTGAATGGAGCCCTAGGAAAATTGCTGCTCCATAAGCTGACCTGCTGGAGTACTTACTGGAATTAAAGAAGAAAGAATTGAAAAGGTGGGGAGGGCAACACAGAAGTGTCACTAATGCTGCTTAGTGAGCTTTGGGCTCTGGCAAAGGTGCACTATGCATGAATGTCCTGGAGCAGTATAACTGCCCCATACATCTACCTTATTGAGTTGCAGCCCATCACCATTTAGTGGCCACAAAACTCAGATATCATGGGTCACGACAGCTCCTTACCCCAGGCCACAGTCACTGGCACTTTCAAGATAAGAGTGCCACACGCTGAGAAGTAGACTAGCTGAGCTCCAAACAGGTTTCCTTCTCTAACTCTTGCTGCAGGGACAGTTAAAGCTTGCTGTGGGGACAGTGAAATCTGACAGAGGAGTAGGACAAAATGAAGGAAGTTAGTAACTTAAGCCACTGCAGCAAGACTTCCAAAATGTTGAAAGATTTGCTAAAAAAAAACAAACTTAACAAGAATGAGTGTATCTGAGTAATTTATCAGCCCAAGCCAAGTTACATTAAAAGTCTGACCGTCCAAATTATTTAAAGCCTGAATCCTGAGAATTTCAAGACAATTCCTGTTAAAAGCACCTGCCAACTCCAGAAGAACAACCAGGGTTTGCCACACACCTCAGACTCTGAACACACAGGACACCACTATGGTCTTTCACATGCCACCACAATAAACTTTGCCAATTTTTGTTAAGAAAGTTTTCTTGGTTACCAAAAGAAAAGCCAAACCAAAGAAAACCCTGACGCAGATAAAAATATTCAAATACATCCAGCTGAGACAAAAAAAGGATATCCCTTTCCTCTCCTTCAAGAACCATGAAAAGTTACTATCATAAACTCCTGTTACTTAAATTAGGCTTATAAAGTCAAAGTATCAAACAACAACTTAATTAAAATATTAATTCTTAACTCAAGAAAAAGCATGCTTCAATAAAGTGAGGATCATGCAAACAAAAAGCTCAAACATTCCATCTTTCAATGGAAGGGAAAAAGAATTTCCAATGTAAACTATGCACCAATTTCTGTATCACAACAAATATATATTTCTCTTTACAGCTTCACGCACAAAAAGATGTCCCACAGACTGTCACACAACTATCATGTGCCATCTATAAAACATGCCATTTGGTAATCCAGTTCTTTTCTACTACCTTGAATGCCTTTCATCCATCATACATGACTGCTTCAGCTCTATAGAAGTTCGGTATTGTTCAGGTATACAGCAGAAAGCTTATTCCCTTTATTATTCTTAATTCTGATTACAGTGCACCAAGCAAGACATGAATAATTTGGATTGACGAAGTGTGGGGGAACTTGTGGGTTTGGTTTTTTTGCCTTTAAAAGTTATTATCATTACAGTAAAGCAACTTTCTTCTAGGAAGAACACTGCTTTGTAGAAGTGGACAAAGCTGAAAGGTATTTGGAAAGAGCTCTTGCACTTCTAGGATATTAATACAACCAATCTCCACCACCACTTGACAGAAACAGAACTGGTTTTTTGTTTTTTTTCACCTCAAGTGAAAATTTTGATTCCATCAAAATTTGTTTTGCAAATTGTTTTTCTCATAAAACTGCAGCTTTTGGGTTCATGCTCATTATCAATTTCTGTAGCCATACTACCTACAGAACATTCTGAAGCAATTAATTACTGATTATTAAACAAATTGAAATAAAAGAGCTAAGAATATCTTCTTATGTATAATTACATAATATATAAAAAAAGCCAAGATCAAAGTGAAAAACCACAACTGAAACTTTTTACCATTTCTCAGTCAGTTACTACAGGAAAACTCAATGCTTCTAAGGAGTTCTAAGCTATGCTTCCCATCTAGAAGTTATATATGATGTACACAGCAGCTACCAATTTTATAATTATCAAAGAACTAAGGAACACCTAAAGAGAATGCAAATACCAGTCTAAGTCCATATTAGTAAACCTTCGAAACTGCAGTACTGTTTCTGGAGCAGGCAGTTCCATTACCAGCTCCGTGTACGTGATGTTTGCGTGTTGAACTGCTTCAGTTACCTGCTTACACAACAGGAAAGATACTCACCTCTTCCACAGGAGTTGGGAAGCTCCATACTCGCCAAGTACTGAGATTCTTAACGAAAGATTCCTACATCAAATTAAACACCCATGCCACAGGGGTTTGGATTCTTCACCTGGTTTGCATTCTTTTTAGGGAAGCTTCTATCTAACACAACACACCAATCTACAGTGGAAGTTAAAACACATCACTACAAGTCAAGCAGTACTGAGAACAAATTTTCAAGTTCTGACAGAAAATTCCTGTTTGAAAAAGTCAGAAGTAATAATTCCATCATTAAATTACTGATTCCATCGTAGCACTGTGCAATCAAATACATCCAAAACAAAGGAATTTTCTGCTGGATCCTTGTAGTGCTGTAGACAAGACAAACCCACTGAGTGTGGGACTTGCCCTGATCAAAGACACTACAAAGAGAGATGGTTTAGTATCTAGAGACGGGGTTTAAACTACTGAAGAGGGCACCTGGAGACGTCTGCAGAGTGTGCGCAGTTCTTCGCTATTTAGAGCATCGATCCTGCGGTGATACTCAGCCACTGACACTACCTGAATATGGAGACAGGAAGACAATAATTCCACCGACAGTTGAAGAAAAGTAAAAAGGTAAGAAAGAAAAAAGTGGAGGAGAGTAACAAAGGGAAAATGTGCAATGATAACAAACAAACAAGAAGTGCTAGAAGATGTTTGTTTCTGCAAGGACAATGTGCATGGAGGTGACTTTGGACTATGAGTAGACACAGCAAACATACAAATTAAACACTGATGGCACTAGCAGCCAGATGTATCTCACTGCTCTAGGATGAGCATAAAACTGATAGAGGAGTGCACAAAATTACCAACGTTAGGACACTAAATGAAAAGTCAGAGTCGCATGCCTCAACCCACACTCTTCAGTCCAAAGCCCTCTCGAACACTCTTTACACCCAGCTTCCTGAATCCTGTGAACTTGGTTTGCTATCCTATCTGGCAGTGAAGATACAGCTAAAGACAAGGCAGCGAGACTGAAGTTTAGTAACTCCCCAATACCACCTCACAGTGTCTTTATCCTGGACTTTCTGCTCACCTCCAAAGTTCCAGGTGAATCCACCAACACATCCACTCCAAACGGCACCTCCACTTTGGCATGAGGTGTACAGACAGAAAGCTTTGAGTCAGAAAGCTCTACGACATGCTGCTCTGGTGAAACAAGCTGGCTAAAGGACTACAACAGTCACTTTGATGTAACTACAGCAAATAACGTGATTTTGAGAACAACTCAAAATCATCATTTGTATGAAAGCATCTTAAAACAGCTGGTGGAGAGATTAAATGGATGTCCCATGTAGCAAGAGTGTATTAAAAACTTCTAGAGCCTACCACAGTGCAAAGGAAGATAACCACAAGTCCAGCAGCTCCCCATCTACCTGCCCCTTACTACAAGGAGTCTGGCCAGATACTCGCCACTGTCCTGAGTACAGAGCCCACAGTCATGCATGACCGGCTCCTGAGCAGCGACGGTTCACTCTACCCCATGCAACTGCAAGGCAAGGAGAAAGGAATACTTGTGACATCCAGTTCTATTACTGAATTATCAGTAATTACTAGCACTCAATTTATTTCTGCCATTTTCTACTGTTCTCTTTAAAAAAAAAAGGAAAATTGTTGTAAATTGTATTGATTTGTGCATTCTCAAAGTAGTTACGCAAAGCTTTAACAGCGTTCCACTCAAGCATGCAAAGGATAGTGTACTTTTATCCCTTTATTTGCTTTAACAGTTCATTGCAAATCACATTGTTCACAGCAGCACCTTAAGAATGTAATCCTGAAAAGCAATGCCATGAAGAGCCTTTAGCCTTGTTGCTTCTCTAAGCTCAGCCCCTATCACATGAGAGGCAGTAGTTAACAACGGGCCATAAAGGTGTGGCTACTTAAGGAGATTCTTGCAAAAAAAAAAAAAACCTCATGATCCCTGACACAATTATGTAGTTGCAGTTTCACATGCTGGAACGTGACGATTTTACAGGCAATGCCATCTTGCCTTTGACCTGCCAAACCCATTGTCACCACCCTGCACCTGGGAACTGCTTATTGACGCTTTTGCTCAGTGACCAAGCGCTGACACACCCTTTCACATGCCACGGGGGTGCCTGCATCCTTGGAACAGCGTGCACAAAGCTTTCTTTATAAATTTCTTACCTGAGAGAAACATGAATACTTATCCAAGTATGCACACAGTGACAGCTCCTTGGCATCCTGTACCTGCTGCACACCTGTCTCATTAATTAGAAGCTTATTCCATTTTATAACCTGGTTTAATTCAAAGTATGCTTATGCCATTCCCTCTTCAATCAGGATTTCTTGATTTTCCTTCCTTGGAGTCCTATTAATCCTCTATTCTATCTCACCAAGCTAAATAAAGCAGTGATTTTCTTCCTTTCCCCCCTGCCCCTACATCAGCCCTGGGTTCTCCTGAGCACTCCAGGAGCTACTTTCTACCTCATTCCACTTTCAGCTTCCATTCTTCAACACAGAACTTCATTAGTTTTTCACACGGTATTAGAAACACCTGGAAAACAAGGTTTTTCATTTGTGGTAGTCAAATGCGGCTCTGTATGCATCATGCTGGGCTGTGGTTTTCAGTACACTGTGCCTCTTTGTAACAAAATTCTTTCATTTTTGGGTAGGTAGCAGTGGATGCCATTTATCTGTATTCCACCCAGGCTTTTGATTCTATCCCATAGTCACCCTGCAATCAGGTCATTTATGTATCAAATGCGTGAAGAACAAGGCTGAAAAGCTGGCTGGACCACTGGGCTCACAGGCTTGATGTTATCAATGGTTAAGGACTGGAAGGGGCTTTCCAGGGAGGCTGCACAACCTGCATCCTTGGAGGATTTCACAGTTTGACTGAGCAAGGTCCTGAGCCAACCTGAACAAGTTCTTACAGTTAAGTCCTTAAGGTACAGGACAAGGCCTTCCAAATTCCAATACAGTCCATGTCCTTACCCAGAAACAGTCAGATCACCCAGAACCACAGCGACCTAAGGATTCTGCACAGGATTCAGGAGCAGAGCTCCCTACAGGAGACGGCTGTGTGCTCTGTTCACTGCACTCTTACCTCTGCCCCATCAGCATCCAGCTTCCTTCATACCAAAAGCTACTTCTTGAGGATTAGGAAATACTCCTAAGGACCCTCTGTTGTCTCCCTAGTTATTTTCTGCTTCAAAAAGAATGTGGGAGAAGAGAACAGTTAAACCCCTTACGGTCAATCTGGGCACCAGCTGGAACAGACTGAAACAAAGTGTAGAGCCAAGAGATTAGGCAAAAACGATCCTGCTTAGGGACTTGGAATAGTCTACCACTGGACAATCCCAAGGGCTAACCAAGTTTGGAATGACAGAGGATATATCCTAAGAGAAATAATACTACCTGCTCTATTCATAGCAACACCACTGCTGAGAACACGAGTCACGGCTCCTGCAGCATCAACACCCTCCGGCTGGACTCTCCGCACCACACACATCGGAGTTAACGGCTCGGCAGAACACACAGCAGTTCTGATATTTAATGCAGAAGTCAAACTGAGGGTTTGCATACTAATGGTTCAACCTATCAAGAGGCTTAGGAGTCTCCTTTTGGAGAAACTCATGTTTCTAAACCTTGTTTTTCTGGAAGCATGTCAGAGCACCTCATTCTGGCAAGCTGTGCTGGCACACACAGTGAGCAGAACAGAAATCCAAATCCCCAACATTGGCCTTCACCAATCCATGTGAAAACACAGTGACAGTTGTTTGAGTGTCCATGAAGGACAGTTTGCCGTGCAGACAGTGACACATCAGCCCTTTCAGCCCTGGTCACACCAACCTGCTACACACAGAGCTGGGAACATGGACACTGCTGACCCCAGCGAGGAACCCCTCTGCCCCGTTAACAAGGGCACAACGGACACACACACACTTAACGTGTGTTTGCTAACAGGGTGGTGGAATTGCTGCCCTCAAACCACATGCAGCTGAACTTTCAGAGTTCAGAAGTAGCTGCAGATACCTCCTCAGAGAAAGGGAGGGTCTTATCAGAGCTGAACAGTGCTTCTGAAAGATCAGATGGAGCCAGCCTAACAGCCTAAGTGGTGCTCTTCAGCATAACTTCTCCATACCCTCATGATTAACCACGAATACGAAATAAAAAACAAATATTAGGAGAATGAAAGATGAACAATTTTATGTTTGTGTAAAATGAGGTGACCTGCAAGCTTCATATACATTATTTCTCAAGAGTCAAAGAGTTTCTCCTTTAAACTTCCACGATATTTAATTGAAAAAAAAATAAATGCCAATGTAATTTTATCAGGTTATTTACAAAGTTACCCCAAAATATCAGTCCATCTCCAATCCACCAGTAAATGGGGAGGGGGAAGAAAAGATCAAACCCTTTCTAGAGGCTCTAAGTATCTTCCAAAGATAAGTATCTTCTACCATTATGAATATTTTAAGAGAAAACACTAACTTAATTTTCCAGACAAATTTAGTTTCCTCCCAAAATGCTAGATACTGCCTGAGAGAAGGCAATACTGAGGAAGCAGTCTTCTCCATCAGAAACAGGATGACCTGGGACATATTGATTACATTATTCTAATGCATTAATGCACGAGGGTTTACCACATCAGACACACAGTTACAAGGCATCATCCTGAAAAAAAACCCCTAAGAGTAATTTAATTAGATTAATTTTTAATGAGTGTGGCAGCAAAGATAACAATTTTCTATCTGATGTGGTTTTCAGACAATTCAGCTCCCTGTCACTCTGCTGGTGACAAGGAAGGGACGATACCAAAGACAGACACTTGAAGCATAGGGGAGAGACCAGAGGATCAAAGGACCCCCCTCAATTGGCTCCACTGCAGTTCTTTCTCTCCTTCAATACCTTTAAACTGGCTGTCTCAGAACTGTTCTGCACACCAGGCTGTTTTCATCAGCCCAGTACACCACATGACAGCAACGTTCTCCCTACGGTCAGTATTGTCCCCACAGCTTTGCAGGATGGGCTGTTATCCCACAGCAACCCAAGCCATAATGAACATCTGAAGAGAGAGTAAAATATCTGGAATAACCAGAATTAATAAATGAACTTGAATAGAAAGCAATGAAATCCTGCAGCACACAGTCTCACACCAAGTCTGGAAACCTTTTTAACAAGATATTTTTTAAACATATAAGAAATCACTGATTTGAGAGAGGTGATAACACCAGCAAGAGAACTAAATTTAACATGGGCAAACATGAAACAAAGTTCAGGACGTTAGTGCAAAGCGCTAAGACTTATGAAAACTGCTTTGTTAAAGAGACAGGTCAGGCAACTTGACTCCTTTTGTCCAAAGGAAAAAAAAAAAACCACCAAACCTAACCAATCTGCAGCATTAGCAATAAAACGCAGCTCTCTGGCAAAACCATTCAAGGAAGTTTCAGCACTAGCAAGCAGAGAACCCAGAGGTTCCATAACTATAAAACAAAACTTGGTATGGAAAGATGACTTCAAAAGATCTTTGTAGCAGTATTATTGGATGGATGCAACCTTGCAGTTCTGACATCCCCAGGAAAAAAGGACTAAATCCTAATTTTTCACATGTAAGCCCCTGGTACCATCTATCTCCATGACATCTGAAGAACTACAGCCGTTAGCTGACCAACTACAGTTCAGCAATTGATGATGACTCTCAGAAGTTGGGCAAGTCTCAAATCATTCAAGCTATTAAACCCAACCCTACTTTAATACCCTTTGGTAATATCTTAAGAACATAAAAGCCAAAGATCATTTTTCATTGGTTTTGTTCCCTTTGGCTGTGCTGCATATCAAAGCTCTGCCAAGCATTCAGACAAGCATTCCCAGAGAAAGAAATCCACCTTTTGTTCTCTTGCATTGTCTGATGTCTTTTGTCTAAAGTGCTGTGACAGAAAGAATGGTTGCCTGCATTTCTGACATTCTAGAAATTCATTGGCGTCTGGTCCTGCTGTACAATAGAGACACACAGTAAACAGCACAAAGATTTACTGAAGAAGTGGGAAGACAACAGTACTGACTTTGTGAAGGGGAGCATCGTGCATTGGTTAGTCACCAACATTTTAACCCGTTATCCTGGGAAAGTATCAAACCTCTAGGATGCTCAGCCTAAATGTACTTTGTTACCATGAAAATAACAAAGGCCTTGCAGGTAAATAATCCCAGGAGATTCAGCTGCTTCAAAGCAGCCGCCTGATTTTGCTCCATCACTCCATTTGGTGCAGCACTTACGTTATTTCATGTCAGACGCATTTTCACCCAAATTTCAAAATAACCACTAATGAAACATTTAGTCAAAAACCTGTACTTCATACACGCTGCCAGTCTCTTTAATACGCTTCCCACTTTGTTTTGCATAGCACAGAAGTAATGGTACCAATGCTCGTTCCTTCTCTTCTATAGGGTTACGCTTGCACGTGAGCTGTATGATTGTTCATTGACAGAAAAAACCCAACTTCAAGAACAGAGCATGTCCTGTCGACATAGCAACATTTAAAAAATATTCCATCATATTTCCATACCCTTTTTTTTCCAATTTGACTTGTTTTACACATTAAAATAACCTGATCTCTACCTCCCTCACAGCAAAGATTCTCAGTCTTCTCCAGTTCAGCCTCTCCTCAAGAGCTGACACCAATGGCTTTTACTAGCATAGTTGGACCCTGGCTAAAATGAAGCACTGGTTGTAAGGGAAATAATTATACTTTAATTAGCTGGGCAAGATATATCTCTTAGAGATACATATTAAAGAACACATTCTTGGTAAACTTCAGTAAAATTTTACCCTGTTACACGGTATGCTGAAATTACAGTTAATTTAGGAATTATACCTCCATTGCCACAGAGGAAAATTAAGATCCTCTTATTTCAAAAATGTTTTGTTACTTAGGAACACATGCTTACAGAACCAGTTGTTGTCAGATGACAATTTCCTATTCTGCAAGTAACCTGGCTACAAATAAAGATCAAAATAAAAAACAAAGTCAACAGTACAAGTGTATACCAAAACCCAGAGATCTGTAACTCTTAAAAAGATGGTAAAAAGCCTGTAACAAGCTGCATCTGAATGAAAAATACCTCCCAGATCTAGCAGCTGGTAAAAGCACAACAATACATTGCCAAGATCACCTCCTCCCTGTCCCCAAGATGTTACTGTTTCCCAAGTTTCACTGAGAACCTTCTCCTTTACATACTGCTACAAACCTAAGTCTTTTGGGGGAAAATAACACTGAAAGAACACCACAGTTGCTTTCATAAATCTAATTAGCTGTAAAAGCAGCGGCATTGGTCCCTTCCTTCATTGTAAACATGAGAGTGGACTACAGCATACTCACCCCATCAATCACACTGACTTCTGAGAATGTATAATCAAACGGTAACTAATGGAGATTTACACTTTTCTAATTAAATGCGAATGCAATCTACTGTTCACAGTATTTAGCTATAAATCACATTTTTGTTGAAAAAAATGCTTTAGTCCAAAGGAA
>NW_010129000.1:6945-8705 GCF_000699245.1 Pterocles gutturalis | reverse complement strand
GCTGAACCCCTTCATGCTCGAACGAGTTTCTCTTATCTAATGCTAACAGAATGCCAGCAACTAGATTATGCCCCTAAAAGTAACGAAAATTTGTGACTTAGCACCCTGTTCACACATTTGAAATGTAAACTTCCAGAAACTGTCCGTGCACCACAACACGCCAAGGATGCGGTACCAGAGGAGCGCACTTCTCCTTAACCGGCTGGTGCCTTCCTCCCTTCTTCCCACTGCAGAGACGAGACATTTCCCTTCCAAAAATACAATGAGACCAAAAAAGAAATAGCAATAATAATAATTAAAAAAAAAATCACTGCGGGCTGTCTGAAAGCATTGTCGGTACCTGCTACGGGTTCCCGGCAGAGGCAGAGCCCCGGAGCAGGGACAGGAGGTGGCAGGGCACAAACGAAGGAGGGTGCAGCAGGGGGCGGCTGGGCCGGCCCTGCTGATGGCGCAGGGGAGGAAAGGCTGCCGGGATCCAGGGGCGGCTGCAGAGCGCTAGCTTGTTAAAAAGGCCGAAATATTTAAAGAGACAGGACAACTTTTTCTTACACAATACTGCAGAATATGAAAAAAAATCTCCAAGGACTTCTTGCATTATTCTGGTATACTGTAATTGTTCACAAACAAGGTCAGATGGTCACAAATTCCCACTCAATATTAAAATAATGGTTTGTTCTACCTATGTTGAGAACTGTATCTAAAACCTGTCAGTTATTTCTTAAGAGTCCAGTGCCAGTTAAAAAAGTGGTCAGTGAAGTTTTTTTAAAAAAGAATATCCTTTAAAAGGTTTCAAAGCATTCAGGAATGGCAGCATTTCCAGTTTTGTAAGCTACAAGAAGAAAACGAATCCTTTTGTCTATAACCTAAACGTGCTGTATGGGTTAAATGCCAGTCACAGCAAAGGATTGTTGGAATCATGGTTTCTGAGGCAGGATGTTTATTTAAAGAGGAACGTGCAACAGTAACACGCACAGCAACTCTGAGAGTTTCCTGGCAGCAGCACTTGAAGGCATTTCCCCCCCTCCCTCCTTCAAAACCCCTCGGTACCCTGAGCCCTGGCTGAAAGCATTAACCAGGCTGGGGCAGCAGCAGGCAGCACCACAGCCCCACTAAAACCATCCTCACCTGTGCTGTTACACTGTGAGCTAAAAGCCAAGATGCCCAAGGAGAGAAAACCAGTGCCAGGAGTTGTACCTGACTGTACTGCAAACTGCGCTGGAACACCTCCCCTTGCTTTAGTATCTAACTCAGCACCATTCCTATGGATCAAGTGTTTTTCTTTCCAATAAAGCTGGTAAGTCTAAAAATCCATTTGTTACAATTTGTGAGAATTATATAACAACGTTTTTACCACTGGGACGCTGAAAGCTGGGATTTAGGAAACTGATAGACAATAATACATAGATACACAGTCAAATGGTGCAGGATTCAAACAAACCACATACACATTTATTTGATTTTTTTTTTTAATAATAAGTGAGCTAGTACTGATGTAAAACAAGAACCAAAGATGGACAGCCTTACAACTGTTTCAAATGAGACAATTACAATCAATATAAAAATTAAAATACAAGCTACTGCCCCCTCACCGCTGCCGCTGTTCCCTCCTCCCCCAAGTCTGGCAAATCTTAAATGAACAGAGAATATGCAGAAAAACGATTTCAAACTATCTCTGGACACGTGACTTCTAAGCCAAAAAGCAAAAGCCACACAGCTAACTCTCCCACAGTCTGTATAAGCAGCCTTCCACCCCCCGAGGC
>NW_010129000.1:0-6843 GCF_000699245.1 Pterocles gutturalis | reverse complement strand
TTTTAATTCCAGAACATTGAATCTTAAACAATTGAAACAATTTACTTGAATGTTTTTAGCTTCCCTCTAAAAAGACCTGGCTCCTTCCAGAGGTTCTCAAAAGGACTTTTAAAACTTGCTCAAAAGACAAGAGAGGAATAAACTTTGTTAGATCTGACAACCCACTTTTTCACTTAGAGTTGCAAAATTTAATGGGAATAAATACACTAGTAACACTCTCTATCAGACCTCCTGCCAGCCTGTTTTGACGTTCAGTCTTCCAGCAGCGCAACTCCCACCAGCTGGCAGCTGTCCTGCCGCTGGGAGGATCTGCTGGAGCTGGAGGGTGGGTGGAGAGACCGAGCATCATCCCGGAACAGTGCCGTCCTACAAGTGGCAAAACTGTTCTGTTCTGACTGACCTCTGCCCCAGCCCTTTAACAGTCTTTATTCCAAACTGGTGGAAAATATATTTCTGTTAGTCAGAGAAAGAAGCCCACACAAGCAGCTTGACCCCAGGAGACTCTTCCCTTGAAGAGAAACTAAATAAACTGCCTTTTTATTCTTTTGGGCATTTGTGGGTTATACTACTGATCCCTTAGTTTGAATCAGAACCTCATATCTTGTTGCTAAATGCCTTACCATAAATGTTTGTAATTAAAAGTATTCTACAGTGGAGCAGTGGCTCAGACCTGACACATGTGCAGAACAGCAGCAAACACTTAAGAGCATCCATCTATTTGCTACCTAGACAACAGAGCAGAATAAAATGCATCTAATTACACTGAATGAGAATCCTGTTATTGTCACTGCTAGTTTGTAACCAAGCTAACCATCCCTACAAATTCATGTTCAAGACAGAAATGCACAGTCCCTTCAGTAATGGTTATTCACAATATTGTTTTTTCTAACAAATTACTGTCTTAAAAGGTATTAAAGTAGCAGCAGAAAAAGAGAGTGCCAACAAATACAGATACAACTTACAAAATGTCCTGTTTCCATTCCAAATCAATTATTAGTATATGCCTTTTGCCATATGAGATTTGAAGTTATCAGCTGACAAGGCCTCACACTTACTATCCTGTTTCTAGGTTGTAACAACTCCGAACTTGGGTAGGAAGAGTGGCTGCTGGGTGTGGAAGAACCTCTGTGCAGTTGGATTAGATGGCACCTAGCAGCTAACACAACGTCCCAATACCACAGCGACAGAAAGTGGAATTCAGCATGACAACCTATCTCTGTATTGAACATGCATGCTTTCTGAGTGATGTAACACTAGTAAAAAGTAAGTTATTTCCCCTGCTCCTTCCCTCTCAAAGGAGGGAGGTTGGCCCTGAGAGGTTCTGGGGCAGGGAGGGGGATGACGACTCAGGTTATTTAGAACTTGCTTTGGATCCCCCACGAAGCAGCCATGTAGGTGACCAGGTTCTGTAACAAAATGTCACAAACATGGTGTACTGAAGATAAGCATCCCCAAGAATCTCCTATGATTATTATATACAAGGCATATGTGTTAAAAAATAAGATTATTCCCAGAATTTAATACTCCAATTTCAGAAGCAGCCCTGAAAAATTGAGAAAAACATAAATCACAGGAACCAGACTGTACAACATGAGTGCCTCAGTGCAATTCCTAAGTCACCTGCACTTCTGACCGACAAGAAGAAAGTCTGGTTTTATGCTGTTGTACTGGTTTGCCCAGGAACAAACAATCAATAAGCAATGACATTAGTTTCACTTTCAGAAGCCTATCTACTTATTAGAATGCATTTCTAGAGATGAGATTGCTATTTAATCGTATCTAACGGGCACATGTCACAGATTATAATAAACCCTCACCACCAAAAGAGCCTAAAAGAACCGAAAGCTGCCTGGAGTAGTGTTTCAAACCCTGGAGTTTCAATACACAGTAGTATGATGTGACAAAAAACAACCCTATAAACTCTGTTACAGTCTTACAACATTTCAAGTTTAGAGCAGCATTTTACAGCTCTGACCAGAGATGTACATTCCAGATGTTTACTCCTTGTATTACAGTTTCAGGATATAATCTGCCAAGTACTTCAAGATCAGGAAGCCATCTAACTGAAGTGGTCAGGCCACCTAAACAGTCACCTTTTGAAGGAATCCCACCAGGTGAAACAAAGGCCGGTTCAGAACTTGATGATTCAAGGCACACAAAGGTCAGCTGAATTCAGGTCTGGTTTAGCTTTAATAAGAGGCAGACAAGTTCTGTTTGGCACAAAAAGCCTTTCAGATGACTAAGAAAAGAGTGCCACGTGCACGCATCATGAAGTTAGAACGCAGTTAAAAAAAAAAATCAAGTACTGGCTCCTATAACAAAGACACTGCTTTGTCGTCTAGAAAACTGGACCTTTGTCAAAGCTGTTGCAGGTGAAGCTAACATGAGGTTACACTTAGCTGAGGTCTGACCCCTTCCTCCTTCACTGCTCCAAGAAACACCCTGAACAGCACCGAAGCCGCCTCCGGCAGTATCCAGTGCAGCCCAGGCTGGCACAGCTGCTCAGCTGGCTCAATGTTTCCCTAAGAAAGGAAGTTTAACTCGAGGAGCCATCCTTTGCTTCCTTTCAGCAGCTCAGGGGAAGGGTGGGGGGGAAGCAGCATTTTTCCATTCACAAAAATTTCCCTCAGGACTTTCAAAGGTACGTGCAAAGCCACCCAGAGTCTCAAAAGCACAAGTTGTTTAGTTCAATTATTCTGCTTCAGCTCTCAGTGAGGGGCTGCCCCCGTTCTGTAACCCCACATCCATGAGCTCAACTACAGGACAGCTCCAAGGAATGAAAACATTTGAATTTTCACTTAAAAGTTATAAATAGATTCCAAATAGATTAAGTAGAGAAGAGAGCAAAGCATGAGATGTCCCATGCGTGCAGTTGAGAGGGTGCGCAGTATTTGCTCAAGGTAGCTGCAAAAGCTAGAATGAAGGTTCCCAATCTCTGTAAAGGGCACTGTATTAGGTTAATGGGCACCACAGTCTCTCTCTTCAACCACAAAAACTAACTTAACAGAAACATTTCCAAGTATTGCACATGACTGCTGAAATTCAAGAGTCCCATGCTCCGGTACAAGAGCCAAGCCCACTAAACGTGCTCGTTAATGCACAGCAACACATGCATAGCCACATCCAGCTCCCTAACAGACAATGCACGATGTCAAACCCAACGATCTAGCCTCTATATCCAATATGCCATCATAAAGAGACAAACTTTCACCAAACATACTGGAAAAATATTATTTTGAAGACTGTTAATGTGATAGAGCCTCCAACTTCCAGACCCCCCTCTGCTGACCCAGCATCATCCAGCTGGTCACATACCATCACAATCACTCCACATTTTACAATATGAGACAACAAGCAGCTGCTTCACTAGCATCCAAGCACTGAAGTGTCGAGTAGGGAATGGAAGCAAATTTATAGAAAAAACAACATGATCAAGACTACAAAAACTTAAGACAGCAGCGCATACTGTAACTCAAATGTCAATTTTAATATAAAATGTTGTAAGTTACAGTCCAGAGCCAATAAAAAACCGAAGCACCCATGCTCAATTCTCCAATCTTGAAAACCCTTCAGATGCTACCTGACCAGGACACAAACATTGCTTGTGACCTTCCTGTTTGTAGAAACAGGACAGAATTTCTACAGTTCTGTTAATGCTGAAGTGTTGAGTGTCTAACTTAAATACCATCTCAGGAAGGCAGAGCTTTCTTCGCAACTAATGGCTTCATCTAGCCAACAATTTCAAACCATTTTTAAAGTTCCAACTGAAATTCTGCTTGATGAGTTACTCCAGAGTACTCCTTTCCAGAAGTTTTGTATCTATATTTTCTACAGAAATCTAATATAAAAAAAGGTAATGATTATGAAACGCAAGTCTAGAACATGACCCAGGAAAAATCAATCGCAAGTATCTATCAACACATGCTTCGTTTTGGAAGTTAACTTCTAGACAGCTTTAAATCAAACTGATTTTCTTTTATTTTCCACACAATTGAAAAGCTAGTGGAAACAATAAAACAGATGCGCTCCCAACTACTTTAAGACCAGGCTGCAGGTCCTAAGACAAGAAATTTCCTGTTTTCAAATACCTTGTGGATAAGTATTCAAGACTTTTGTGGATCTGAAGTATGACTCAACCCTGAATAACAGCAATCAAATGACAGGGGGAAGTGAGACAAACAATCACCTCTTGAAATAATTAAGATTTTTTCTAGTACAGAGCAATTCTTCCATTTCCTTAACAGATTTCAGGTTTAAATAACAACTGATGTCCTTAACTGACTTCTTTGCAAGTGCTCAAGATGCAATTTCTTTAACACCTCTGAAACATTTAGCTGTGGCCACACTGTGTAATGTTCTTTTTTTGCATCAATACTCTCTGATGAGCAGAGATTTGATCCATCAGCATAAATATGTGATTTCCAACATTATGTGAGGATAAAGACACTTAACAGCCGCAGTACCTTACATAGATACTGTTCTGATTGTTCTAGATTCAAACCCAGAATCCAAAACTAGATTAGCAGTCTGTGTCAACAAGTCCCTATGGCATACAGAAATAAGCAGTGCATTTATACGCAGTGCAGTCAATACAGCGCTGCATCCCAGTTTGCCAGCTCCCTATCAAAAAAGTTAACTACTTCATACAACAGGCCAAGTCCCTTCAGTGGTGAAGGAAGGTCATTAACTTTGAGAATCAGCTTCACAGACAAACAGATGAAGCATTAAATAAGCAAATTAAGGTATTCTGAGCTCTAGAATTTCTATTCCACTCTGATACGTGTAGGAAAAGGACTGCCTCTCCTAAGAAGTTACAATATTTAATCCTGAAGACAAATTCACACTATTTTCTGTGGAAATTATTCTGTAATTATATTAAGGTGCAAAGTTGCCCAAGAGCTCATTAAGAGAGAAACACACTGTGCCCTAAGCCATAATACTGATCCCTTGTCACTCTGACACGCTGATCCCCATGTTTCAGAGCCAAGCTTTAAAACAAACACAAGGGCTTTGAGCAAGAGTCAACACCAAAATACATTGCTGGTAACAACACTTAAGCAATACATATCCTGAAAACAGAGAGATTCAGAAGACATGCATTTGTGATACTAATTTCACTATCTCAATGCAGAAATGCTCCATATCAATCACCCAGCTGCAGAGATACTGTTTTGTAACCACAGCCTAATAATCCATCTAAGGAAGAGGTGTGAAGCTGGAGATCTCCTCTGGTTCTAAGGTTTGGAGATAAGAAGAAAACTATTGCCTACAGTTAGACTCTTGCAGTTTTTAAAAATTCCTTTTACACTCTACGTAGAACACAAGTATATAGTTTCTTCATTTCAACATGGTCCATTGCAGGGCAGGGGAGGGGAAGAGAGGGGTTTAAAAAGGAAAAACCAGTCTTACAGTAAGAGACTGCAACTGCTGTCTTGAGACTCGAGTTAAACAGTGCGGAGGGGATATTTCTACAATATATACGACAAGAGTCAGACTTCTGACTGAGACTTGAATGCACAAGACTACAAGTGCTTTAACTGTATGTACACTGCAAAACAAAACCATGTAGACATGTAAAGATGTGTCCATAGAAACACAGTGGACACAGATTCACACGGGAGAAGCGTGGTTTTTATAAAAAAATATAGTTCCAGTTACAGCGTATTAATAAATCCATGCAACAGCATCTTAATGTATTAAGAAGTTATAACGGGGAAGTTAATTACTGGATTATTGGAAAAACATGTCATTAATAGATTCAGTTTCCTTTGTTGTTGTCTCATCCATGTTTTGAGACTTACCAATAAGTATGCAATAATCTAGATACAGGAATAATAAATATCAGAAAACTGTCAGTTTACTTGACTGAAAACTAAGTCTGCTTCACCAAAGTTGCAGCTTCCTTGCTGTACTCACATTGCTTTCAACTCTGAGTTTTAAGCTACAGTTTGCTCCATACAAAAAGGACTTGTAATTGTGAAATGTTGCCCTGAACTGATGTTAGAGCAAAGCATTCGGATGGCATAAATTAAACAGTCATGATCATAGTAGGCAGACTAATAAAGCAAATTGCTTTGTTCTTCTTATTGTAAAGTAGTAGCACTATTTTATCTACATTCCTCTGAAAGTATTAAAAAAAAAAATCTTTTACACTGTTCTTCCTTACCTCCCACTCTTTAGCAGCATCTTCAGTAGTTGATTCTTCACTAGTTTCAGGCTCTTCTTTCTTTTTTACCACTATAAATCCAGGTTCCTGAAGAGATTCCCCAGTATCTTCTGCATATATTTCTGGACTCCACTGGATAAAGAAGACATACAAGTGATCTGTCCTAGAGAAGTCAAGTAATGATACAGAAACGAAAAATAAGGTAAGTTTGTGATCTTTTGGGTCATGTCTAATAATTATGATGTATTCAAGATTAAAATTAAAATACTTACTATTTTGTGTTTTACTAGATATTAGAGACATTTGAAAAAAGTACTTAGTATTTTTTTTCTTTTCAATTATATGAAGCTGACAACTGGAAGAAAAACAGGAAAGTTGGCAATTGACTAGTTGTATTTTCATATACAAGTACTGTCCTTCAACCACTTCTCTCCCATCTGAAACCTGTTTACAGTTGAAATAACTTCCAAAATAAAAGAGTATTTAAAGAGTTACATAAAAATATAAATAAAATCGGAATGTAAAAACGTCTGCATGTCTGTTTTCCCCACCCGTGAAGAAGAGCTGAACACTCCCAAGACATGTAACCAAAATTATACAGACTGTGAGAATTACTACAGATACGAGGAAATAAGGCTGAAAGTGTGCGTGTATATATATGTGTGTATATATATATA
>NW_010128999.1:0-8923 GCF_000699245.1 Pterocles gutturalis | reverse complement strand
GCCCTGCCTGAAAAGGCTTCTCGGTCCGGTGTGACTGCCGTGGGTTGTGTTGATGCTGTTAGGAATTACACTCTAATGAGTAATTTCTGTATAAATTAGAACAGTCAGGTCTGACCGAAGCCTGCCCAGAGCAGTTGCCTGCTTGTGTCCAAGCCTAGCCACGAACAAGGGTCTTGCTCCTTGTCCTGAACTACTTCAAGAACAGTCAGGTCTGACCGAAGCCTGCCCGGAGCAGTTGCCTGCTTGTGTCCAAACCTAGCCACGAACAAAGGGTTTTGCTCCTTGTCCTGAACTACTTCGAAAGCCTATCGACAGCTGAGGACAGTCAGTTGTGAGTTTCTGTATTTTCATAATCGCACAAGAGCAGTGTAACTAAACAGGGTAAACATTATAGGCTGTTAGTGTTAAGTTGTAGATGTCAAGGCTAAAATATGTTGCTGTTGAAAGAAGAGCTTTTTTTTCCATGGAAGAGAAGAAAAGTGGATAGAAAGTAGCCCCCCTCCTTTCTTTTTTTTTTTTTTTTTTTTTTTTTTTTTTTTTTTTGCTTTGGAACCCCATTTCTTAATTAGACTGAAATGAAGCAGTGTCCCTGTTCCAGAGATGCGTCTCCTCCACGTAATACGCTCTGGTGTCCCAGTACCCATGCATATTTTTGATCAAGGTGATGTTGTAACTTTTTATGCCAGCTTTTAAAAAAGAATGCTTCTAATTCTGTGCAGAAATATACACAATATCATGGTAGTATGAATGTGTTTTTTGCAATATACTTAAAAATTGCATGAATGTGTTATGTTAAGAAACATATTTATTTTAGGCACCTCCAAAAGCCATACCAAAGACTATTGAAAATCAGAGAGTGTACGACGAAACAACTGTAGATCCCAATGATGAAGAGGTAACTGCTTAATTTCTGCATGTACTATTAAGTTGACCGTTTTTTTTATTTCCAAGAAGGGACATAAAATGGATTGAGGAAACTTAGCATTCACCACTCTCCTATTAAGGTGTTGATTAATTACTTTTTCTATGTGACTGGTTCACTAAGAGGTGGTATCATTCTTTCATTATCTACATCAGATAATTGCCTTTTGCATTACTGTTACTGATAGTAAAACCTGCCAGTGATGTTGATCACACTAGATTCTTAAAGATGTAAAAACCACATGCTTTGTGATGATTGATTATAGATCTTGTGAACAGAAATTTTTCCTACTGAATTCAATTTTATCAGAATTTAGATCAGATTGAACAATTGTTCTTCAATTATGGTGGATTAACAAGTCTTCTGTTCTTCCAGGTTGCTTTTGATGAAGCAACTGATGAATTTGCACCATACTTCAACAGACAGACAGTTCCCAAGATTCTTATTACAACATCAGACAGACCTCGTGGGGTATGTATGTTTTATTTGGGAGAGTTCTGAGCAATCAACTGGTTATAAGACACCAAGGTTTTCATACTGCGATTGGTAAATTAACGCTGAAAAGAATAGCTTTCACAGGGATTTTTTTCTGCTGTTTTAGTTAGTGACACTCAATAACTTTGTATATGTATGTAATCTATTAGTTTCTGTAGCACTGTTTCCTTCATAAAAAAACCCAGCCTCATGTATATGTTCTTATATGCAAATGATTTGCATTACCTAATTGGGGAGATTACTGATATTTGTGCAAACCACAAAACAAGTGGTTTTAAAAATAGGAAAAAGTACACCTCAAACAGTTTATCTAGAAATTCAGACATTAGTACCTGAAGTAATAGTTATATTGTATTTTGAAATGTTACGAACTTTTTGTTCGTAATGAGTTTGGAGCATATGCTTTTTGGAATTTTCCTGTTTTTCTATGATTGAGGGAAGAAAAAACATCTTTTAAAAGTCCCTGGTGTGCTGCAGTCTTTACTGCAAATATTTTTTTTTCTCACTGACTGAATGAAGTAATTTAATAGCCTGTCTTCAAATGTTTATAGATATACTGGAAGAAATACATCATCAGGGAGGGCAGTTGGAACGAGCAACCCTCCATTCCCCTAATATTTGAATTTGGCACTGTATTTACCACGTTGGAATTTAACTCACCTGTTTTGCAGAGAACAGTGAGATTCTGTGAGCAGCTGTCTACTGTTATACCTAACTCACATGTCTACTATCGAAGAGGACTGGCTTTGAAAAGAATTATTCCGCAGTGTATTGCAAGGGACTTCACAGATTTAATCGTCATTAATGAAGATCGCAAAATACCAAGTATCCTTTTGTGTATTTATTAAAATAGACATACTAGCTCTGGGCATATTAGGTAAAGAAAACAATTCTGTAGTGTGCATCAGAGATATACTTTATTCTGGATCTGTGCAGCTTACAGTGTAACTAGAGAGTTAAAAATCATTGTGCCAACTTAAATATCTGACGGCTAATGGAGCTTGGAAATATTAAACAAGGGTATGGGTGGTGGTTTGGTGGTTTTGGGGTTTTTTTTTAGTTTTAATGCATGGATGAACGTTGTTAGTTCAGTAAATTTAACAGTTTGATTAATTAGCAAGTTTTTCTGACTAGATAAAATATTACTAATTAGTAAGCGAGAAAGCAATAGAAGATAACTCTGGTTAGCTATTGAAGCAAAATTTAATGGGCATACTTCAGAACACTAACTAGTTTATGGATATGTTTGAAAATATGATGAAACCTCATACATTGGTCGTAGATGATGGATATAATATTCTAATGTAACATTGCATTTTGCAGAAAATGTTCCTCTGTAAATTACATGTTCAATATTACCAGCCTTTTTTTTTAACTCTGTGAACAGATGGTCTTGTTTTAAGTCACCTACCTGATGGTCCAACTGCTCATTTTAGAATGAGTAGTGTTCGTTTGCGTAAAGAAATAAAGGTGAGACTCAGAAAATTTAAAGAACTGGGTAGTCTGTTGTTTAATGATAAATACGTTCAGTCTGCTTGAACTGTCAAAACTGGTTGCACTTTGTATGATTGATTCAGCTGATCTTGTAAAGGTGTTTTTTCACAAGCTAGCAGGACACCAAGGACTAGTATATTCTACTTCCATGAAGCAGCATATTTCCATTTTCATAGTTATTTGCTGAATTTCTTTAACTGTCTGCAAAATAGTCATGACAATAAATAGCAGCTGATAACCTAGGTAAATGGAGAATACCCCATGTATAGTATACACACAATATAGGGCATCTAAAAATCAGCAGTTTAACAGATTTCAATAGATGTTCCTAGTCTTGAATAAAACCTAATTTTACTTATTCTTACAGCCCTGTCACCTATTCTGTAGTAAGTATTGCTTACTTAGCCCTAAAGAATTCACAGTAATTTTTTTCTTTTTTGAAATAAGAAGAATCCCATTTACTCTTAATCCCATATACTCTTAGTTGGTCTTAGTACAGGGAGAGAAGACTCCTGTGATAGGTGGCCTGTATTGTTTGCTATAACAGGTGCTGCCAGGATTGGAAATTGGTGCAGGAGAGAGGAAATGTAAAATTATTTGTGCTTTTTTATTCAATTTATATTGTTGAACCAAAGATCCTTACATTACCAGCTACTCCTTTACCTGTATACGCACTTAGGTTGTGTTTGAAAAAATGATTAGGGCATGTTATCAGCCCTGTTAGAAGAAGCTGGCCCTGGCTGTATTCCCCCTATTTTATTTCAAACTCTTCTTTGAGAATGTATTAAAATCCTTTTGCATTCCATCTGTCCTTTGCATTCTTATCTATTACTTTCATTTCAGCGAAAAGGGAAGGAGCCCACAGAACATGTACCTGAAGTAATCCTGAATAATTTTACAACACGGCTTGGACATTCTATTGGTCGCATGTTTGCTTCCCTCTTCCCACATGATCCTCAGTTCATTGGAAGACAAGTAGCTACATTTCACAACCAGCGAGACTACATCTTTTTCAGATTCCACAGGTGACATTTTCCACAAAACTCATAAATGAGAGAATGTTCTTGTAACTTACCTCCTAATTTTTATTATTATTTCCTCCCAAAGGTATATCTTTAAGAGTGAAAAGAAAGTGGGAATTCAAGAACTTGGGCCACGTTTTACACTAAAGCTGAGGTCTCTTCAAAAAGGAACCTTTGATTCCAAATTTGGAGAGTATGAATGGATTCATAAGGTATGTCTAAGTAATGACAGTAGTCCTGCCTGGGAAGGGAGACTAAATCTGGCATGAAATGTAACCACAAATCTTAGCCTAGAAAAGTGGTATAAATACAGTTGTCAATATGGAAGCATTTAACTGAAATAGCTAAAGGTATATTTTGAGAAATATGCAAAGTAGAAGCATTCTGCTATATTGCAAGTCAAGCATAAAAATGGCAAGGATGACAAATATCAGTATACCATGACTACTTATTTGCAGAATGTAATTTCTTTAGCATATACAGATAAAAGCAGATGTGAAAAATGCTCCCCTGGTATAAGCTGCTATTGGAAGCCTAGTAAACTTGACTAGAGCTATCCTTTGTGCAAGGTGACTGTAAGAATTATAATGTAAAAATGATTAAGCTATTTACATAAATGTCACTTTCTAATAGTGAATGGAAAGTAACACTGACCTCTGCACATCTTCAAGTGAAATGGAAGTATTACTCTAGGCAATGATAAATTACTTTTCCAGTAATTTTTACGATGGAATTGCAGTTGATTGGCAAAACTTAGACGTTAGTACCCAAGCTATTCTGGAAGGAAAATTCTAATACTCCTGGTGTAGCTCATGTAACGGATCTCTTGTTTGTTTTAAAGACACTGTCTGCTGTCAGTAGACAGAGAATTGCTACATGTTCTTTAGTACTAAGTCACTAATCTCTAGTTCTTCTCCCTTGTATAAAGACTCAACTACACTGTAACTGTGACACATCCTCACTGCCTACGCCACTACAAACTGGAGTGGTCATCCTTTGGTCATCCTTGTTTGTATCCTGTTGCATTAATTTGCTGGTTAATAACTTCTCTTTTAAATTTCAGCGCCGAGAAATGGACACAAGTAGAAGAAAATTTCACTTATAAGGGACAGCTATCTGCCAGTTGCTGGTGACCAGAAATACAACTGCTTTGAATTATGGATCATCTCAGACTCCTAAGTAGTGATGATACTGAACAGTATCTGTCTGCAGAAGACAAAACTGCAAACATTAAAACTTTCTACAGGAGCAGATGGAGTAAGACACATCTTTCTTTCTATGTCTGCAGCTAAATACAACATGACAAAGACAGTGACTCTTTCCAGTTTGGCGGGAAAAACTATGGCAATGTCAGAGTAGCCTGTAATTTAGCGGTCACTGAAGATTTGCCATGACTGCAGCTGTCCTGTAGACATAAATTACACTTTCCACCATCAAAGACAGTAAATACTTTGATTAAAGATATTCTCGAAATAAAGTCTTTTTTTTCTAAAAAAAATTATTTTTAAAAGCTTTTTTTGTGTTAAGCAGATAAACTCAGATGTTTTCCAGTAACCAGGTAAGAGATAAATATTTTAAACCTCTTTCTAACTTACAGTATGCTGTTCCCTGACAATACGGTGATAGTGTTGCCTATCTAGAGAACATTGAGAAGTCTGTATGCAATCCAGGAAGTCCGTGGTATTTTATTTCATTAACATCTTGCATAAAATAGCCATGTTGCTGAAGTTAAAAAACAATATGCTTGATTCCTACAGGTATCTCTTCTGTAAACATTGTATTTAGAAGAGGTATATACCCAAAGCAGTTGATATTCTTTGAAATAAACACTGATGGGTAGTTAATCAACTTGTTACAGTAATTTCAAGGCCAGACTAAGTCAAGACACTTTATTTTTTGCTTGGCATATAAAACTGATTCCCTTATGAAACAGAAGTATTGTAACGAGCATACAGTTCATTTGGAGAGGTAGATGGTAAGAGGTCTGACGACAGTAGCAATTTTACAGTTAGATTTGGCACATTAAAGCTAAGCTTTTGTACAGACTTCAAACCAGGCCACTCCTTGAGGCATTTTGCCCCTGCACACATCAGCAGCTAGGAAAAGATGCTAAAAGATCTGAAAAACAAAAAGAAACTGTAGTTAGAGAAGTATCAATACTAAATGAAGCAACTCTATGTCTAAGAATATGTACCTTCAGAGTATGCCATGGACAGCTATTATTTTAGAAAAAAAAAATCCTCTTTTTCCACAGCTGTTTTAGTTTATAACAAACTTTTAAAACCATGAAGCTATCCAAAAGAGTACAAGAAGATAATCAAAGCTGTTACAAAAGAACTGAGGCTTAGTGTCTCCTGGAAGCCAAACGGGCAAGTGGAAGGACAGAATAAGTTGTTCCCAGTCACTTCATGCCTACAGAAATACCAGGCATCTAGTTTGCCTTTGAAAAGCAGGGGCAGTCTGTGTGACTAACAAATTACACTTCCTCTTTGCTCTGCAAAGGTGGTGCACTACTGTTCTAATGACTTTTGCCTGTAAGATGAGCAGAAAAAAGTGCTCTGGGAAGATAAGGGCTGTAACTGAGAAAGAAACTATTAAGCCTTTTATGCTCTGTGTATGCACACGTGTGTGAGACAGAGGGAACATTATTTCCTGACATCCAGACCCAGGAATTAGTAGAACTTGGCAAAGCTCAGTGGGGAGCTGTCTGTGTCACTGATTAAAGTACAGTTTATTTGGCTTTTTATAGGTTATCTTTAAAGTAAAAATAGTTGATAAAATTCACAATAAAAATAATTTTAAAAGCTACAAGAACTCTAAAGCACATTTCAGTTACACTGCTGTAATTCATTGCTCAAAACAATGGGAGAAGTTTTTTTTTTTTGTTTGTTAAATAGTTAAGCATCAACCTCGATAGTGTTACTACTCTGGTCCTTATGGCATGAACTACCTTGTTTACATACAAACTTTTTGGAAGCTTTCTACAATCTGCTTGAGGGGAGAGCAATTTTAAAGAACAATTTTAACAACTCAGTCTGACTGTGGTCACCTTTCTACAGAGCTGCCTAAATAACGCAACTTGAATCTAGCAAAGTACAATTCTTTGGGTGATGTAAATGAGCTACAAAACCAGAATTCTTCAAGGTTAATATTTGCTCTGAGACTTCTAAAGATTGTGAACTATGATTAACTGTGAAATAATCTATATGCTCTCGCCCCCAACACATCCAAGTCAAGGGGCAACGGGGAAGAGGGACACGGTAGAGTTATCATGCATTTACTGTGTGCAAAGTATCAAATTATTGTGACTCAAGAGCCTTGGTGAGACTACTGTGGATCTAAAACTCCCCTTTCTAAATAGGTTAGTCTAAAATCTAATCACAAGAATTTTCAAGGAATACCAGATGAATACTCTTCACAGTGATGCCAGTAGTGCTACTGAACCTATAAAAGTTTTGGAATGAAAATCCAAATGGGTATTCAACTGTCTCTAGTTATTTAAACTGCTACCCACACAGTAGCTTATTTGAGTGGAGTACAGGCCTTGATACGATTCTTGGACTATGTACTTTCTCCTTTTGGCTTAGAAGGTGTGTCCTAGAGGGGACAGTGCTCTTCTTTGAGACCACCAATAACCTATCTTTATAAGTGCTCTTTAAAAGTTTAAGAACAAATATCTGCCACAATCAGGATTCACCACATATGTTGTCAGGCAAGTAATCCCTATGTGAGAAAATGGAAATAATACCCGTACACAGAAGCAATATACATCAGAATCACAATACAGCAAGGTTAATCCAGACAGCAGCTCAGTAGTAGCTAGCCCCACGACTACTTTGCTGCAGGAGCGGAAACTGGTTGAAGCTCTGCAACAGCTACATCCCAGTCATAATAGTTATGAACAGCATGTGTTCAGTATAGAGCTACCACCAGAGTAGGGGAGAAGGGACCCACAATGGGGATCTAGACCAACATCAGCTGCAGAAGTCATGTCTCTTCTGAATACTTGTAATACAGGCACTGTCATTTAAAGCCAGCTATTTTTAATGACAGAAGAGTTTTTGAATTGTAATTCAAGGACTTACCACTGAAAGATACCAAAGTAGTTCACGCAATTACAAAAATGAACAAACTTTCTGCGGTCTGAATGGATTTGTACTTGATGATACTCCTGTCAGTAGGGGATCATGTTGTGCATTCTGCAGGCAGAACTGCTTCAAGTCTGCTGCAGCCTGAGAAACCTGGTCATAATAAAAGCTGGCATTAGAATTCACTGAACACTCTTTACTGAGGATGTAACTACATCAAAAAGTATAAATAATACTGCTACATGATTCTGCAATACAGCTTTCGTAGATTTTACACAACAGCTTAATCGTAATTTTTTGGTTTCTTAAAGACAAGAAGTTGTGCAATATTAGAATAAAGTTAATTTGGAAAATTTTCATGTTAAACTTCTAAGTCTGAAGGGTGAAAGATGAGCAACACCTTGGAGAGATCTTTGTTCTAGCATAAATAGTTTAAAAATGCAGCCTATAGTGTAAGAAGCTCTACTTGACTGAACCGGCATTTTATCTTCCCTTGGAAAGCCACCCATATGAGACAGCATATCAGTTTTTTGGTAGGCTGCACCTATCTAAAAACAGAACAGTGAAAAAATTCTTTGTCTTCCTTTTCTTTGCTGTAACTCTGAACTCATAAAAAAGAGCGCTCAAAGTTTCAGAACGCAGCATCTTCACTGATACCCTGTACTTGCAGCGGGCCCAGAGTTTCTCTAAGTTGTCAGGACCCAGTCTCAGCCTGAAAATGCACAAGTTAAATGCACTTGGTGTGCCTTGCAGCGAAGTCTCCATTTTACATTACGGCGTCGGGCCCCGCCCAGCCACGGCAGCCTGTTGCACGCCCCGGCTCCAGCTGCCCTGTTCACCGGAGCTGGACGGAAGAGGCCGCTCCCCAGAACAAGGACATGAACGGGGAGCGCTCCGGCCGT
>NW_010128998.1:40871-69714 GCF_000699245.1 Pterocles gutturalis | reverse complement strand
TGTGTTGTGCCAACACAACCTGGTGCAGTAATAACAGTGGCTGTGGAGACTGGAGTTTGCTCACATTGCAACATCTGCACGTGTAAGACAGAAAGGGTTCAGGTAGTGAAACTGCCCTGTCTGCACATGAAATGAAACCTGCCATTAGTCTGTTTGAACACAGTCTGTCATTACAGCCCCTCCTGTTTGTGTAAAGCGCTTTGTAAGGATCACCAGTATCATATAGAGGATTTTAAAGCAGAACTAATGAGCTTAGTAATGTATCTTCCTTAATGAAGTTTAAGACACTGAAAAGTTTAAAAAAATAAAAATTATGGCAATGGAATATCTTTGGGGGGGTGGTAAACATCTCCCTACAAGAATGAGCACGTGGTTCTGTGCGAAAAGAATGTCTGTCATCTTACCAAAAGCTCCTTTTCTAACTTATTTCAACAAGCCATGGGTTGGCACTTGGGCAATTAGTGTGCAGAGATAACTGTCACTGCTTAACATTCTGCTAGCCCAGGATTTGGATTGTGGGCTTCTGCTCTGTGCCTGCCCAGCAAAGCACAGACAGCTACTGGGTTTGTGGGGCAAGAGGAAAAAACAAGGTCACAGAATAACTAAGAGTTAAATGCCAGCACTGGGGTTCACAAGGTGCCTTCATAACAAAAACTCTTTGGGGATCTTTGAATGCATATGGGGTAAATATCAACATTTGCTGATTTTTCATGATTTTCAACCGCAGGTGCATGAGTTTCTTGCTCAGCACTGCACGTCCTGGAGGAGGCTTTGAGACACTGACGTAATGGGATTCCTGAGTGGTGATAAACCTCCCGGTTAAAGTGTTGCAACACATGACTCTGTTGTTGCTGGTTGTAGTATTCTGTTCATTGGTTGGCCTTTTTTTTTTTTTTCTTTTTCTTTTTCTTTTTTTTTTTTTTTTAACAAGTCCCTTTACATTGTGTTGAAACCTTGTGTTAAAAGGCTATGTAGGAGACTTCTTAGTAGAAATCCTGGATATTCTTTACATGAGCATCAACACTACTGAGAATTGCCTTCAAAAACTTGCTAGGCAGGAAGTTTTTCTTTTGTTTGTCTAGTTACATTTTCAGTTTGTTTTCCCTGTAATTCAAGGGGTTGCGAAAACTGTAACTCTAGCCAGGCAGGAATGTCACAAAACAGTTATTTTTACACAGTTGATTCTCCCATGCCTTTTCTTGCTTATACTTGTAACGGCGTTATTTTTAGATTGATTCTCAAACCTCAGAGTAACACAGCATTTGTAAATTAAAATTCTTACCGCAACAAGTATCTTTGTGGTGGGAAGAGGTCATGGATTTGCAGAACATGTGCTAAATTTTGGGTAATTTCACTTTTGTGCAATTACCTTCTACTTCCTTTGTATGTGCTGTCGGTATTGGGGGCTGCATTTCATTTAGAAAAGCACAAGTGTAAGCAGTTTTGTTGCAGTACTTGGTGTTATCATTCAGAGTAGTGAATGCACAGTAATGTGGAAAAGACTAAAAGCAATATAGTTGTATGTAAGCAGTTGAGCAGAGTGCACTCTTCTTAAGGTAAAACATTTGGCTGAGTTTATGGGGTTCATTTGCCATTTTCTTATACATTCATGAAGGAAAAAAATGCTGCTAAGTCATTTAACAAAATAAAACGTCTGGAAATATGCTTTGGAGATTTAGTTATTGGTTTGAAGATCTGCCCAGGTATTTGGAAAGTTATTTGGATGGTATTGGTGAATTTTACTTTGTAAAACAAAATTCCCAACACAAGTAAAAAATACATTAAATTATAGTAGTATCCTCTTTGAGCCTTATCCTATTGTAAATATTGTGATATAGGTGCATAGGTGTTTTAGCTGTTGAGTACAATCCCTAGAAGAGGCCAAACCTAAAAAGTAAACAAAGGTAACTGGTTTCAGATGTCTGATTACAAGGACTGACTGACTCTCTCTGTAACTGGGAAGCATGTTGTGATGAAATAGGGTGTGTGAACACCAAGTTTGCTCCCTTGGGCAAAGCCGCTTATTTGGAGCCTTATCGTAGAAGTAATTCTGAATTCACAGTCATTAAAACATGGAGTCAAGGCTAATCTTGTGTGGTTTTCTCTGTCGTGAAAGAAGGAAAAACACTTTTTTTATTTTCTTTTTTTTTTCCTTCTCCAAAGTTTTTAGATTTGACAAAATTGATTGTTTCAAGGGCAAGTGTAACCTTTTGAAGTCTGTTACATTTAGGGTACTTATGTGAATTATGATTTTATGGTACTACCTAGAGAATAGTTGAAGGTGAAAGTCCATTGTCTTAGAAGTGTTACAAATGCAGAGTAACAGGCAATGTCCCTGTATAAAGGTAAGAAGAGATTGCAGTAGTGGTGCCGCAAGTCTGTAGGAAGTCCGATGCCTCTTGTACGTACTTGAGCAGTAAAGCATCTCCATTTATTTTATTCCAGTAAGTTGATCTAGGTGTGCATTGCCATCAGTGCTTTGAACTGTTTGCATTACCCACTGTGTTTATTTCTGTCAGATTTTCAGGTTAGACATAAGGAGGAAGTTTTTCACTGTGAGGGTGGTGAGGCAGTGGCCCAGGCTGCCCAGAGCAGCTGTGGATTCCCCATCCCTGGAGGTGTTCAAGGCCAGGCTGGATGAGGCTTTGAGCAACCTGGGCTAGTGGAGGGTGTCCCTGCCCATGGCAGGGGGGTGGAACTGGATGGGCTTTAAGGTCCCTTCCAACCCAAACTATTCTGTGATTGCATGATTCTCCTAATTTTTTCTTCTTCAAGCAAATGAACAGTTTACAAGTCAGAGTTGACAGCTACAGAGGCTTTGATAAAGCTGACCTCTACGTGGTCAGTGATAAATGTGTGTAGGTGAAAGCAGGAGTTGTTACTGAAATTGGGGGACCTTACAAGAACTCTGGTTTTGGAATTGTGGGTTTGACTTATGTGGAGCTGGTAAGAGACATTTGGCACCACCCTAGAACTTGTGATTTCATGTTCTTTCAGTACCCATGTGTGGGTGCTCTGTAGTGCTCTGCTATCTTGTCAGCGTTTCAGTCTGGAAGCTGCCTTGAGTGAGAAAACCTCTCCTGTGTTGGGGTGGCACCTGTACATTTATGGCAAGGGTTGTTCTTCAGTACAGACTAGAGAAAATCCACCTTTTCAAGGCTCGTCTGCCGCTCTTCATGAAATATAATAATGTCAAACTAATTTGATTATGCAAAAATCCTTTTGTCTAGTTTTAAAAGCTTGTGAGAAATTATCTTGCAAGTCAGCCTTGTGAAGTTAGTGTCTGTGCCTGCTCATGGAGCGGCGAATCACATGGTGACACCTTTTTTTTTTATTTCTGGAAGCAAGGCTGATTTTTATTCCTCTTTATATACTGAAGGAACTGACTTAACTGATAACACTTCTTTCTGTTTATTCAATTTTTATTCCTCTTTATATACTGAAGGAATTGACTTAACTGGTAACACTTCTTTCTGTTTATTCGCATCCAGCAGGGCATAAAACATTAAAAAAATTGTATCTTTGTAGGAAACCACCTCCTGTGTGGTGAGTTATAAACTCTGTTCATCCATCCAGCAGGGCATAAAACATTAAAAAAACGGTATCTTTGTAGGAAACCACCTTCTGTGTGGTGAGTTATAAACTCTGTTCATTGTGCTGCCTGTATCTTCTGGCATGACAGCGACTTCAAGAGCTGAGTGCTTTGTGTGCTTCCTTAAATAGTCATTTCTTTCGTTTAGGTGTGTATTGAACTGAACTTTTGTGTCAGAATGCTGTGATTCAAGAACAGATCTTAGCAGTGGTTTCTGGAAAGATGTTTGAAAGAGCTCTGAAGCTTTTGGTTATCAATCCGGCTGATACTGGCTTTCCCAAATGTCAATGAAATTCAATAGGTCTGTTTTTAAAGGAACAAGGGGGATTGGGAAGAGATTGACTTTCAGTAAGAAGCAGTGACAACAGAAAAAATAACCCTTTAGCAGTGTGGGAGGGTACGACGCTGCAGTTTTGAACAGAGAGGCTTTGTCAAGGTACAAGAGGGATTGCCGATAAGTCCTCGCGTCTCCCACGAAGTAACCGACGCTCTGTTTGATTCATGGCCTCAAGTAAGGATTCATTACATCGAGCAGTGCACGGTTTTATTCTCTAAAGTTCGTGTGAGAGCTGGGTCTTGGCTGGCCACAGCAGCCGGGTTGTAGGCCCCGCGAGGCACCTCGAGCTGATGGTGGGAAGGCTCCGGCCTGTGGAAAGAAAGTTGCGGTTCTCTGGTGTTACCATTACTTAACAAATTGCACATTAATCCTCTGTGTTCTTCTAGAGAATAAATCACAGAATCACAGAATGTTTCCTGTCATCTCGTCCCTGGGTCTTTTTGTTGAGAAAAGCAGCATCTAGTGAAGTTTGTAGGCAGCGCAATGGTTCCAAAGCAGGGGATGTGGTTTTGTTCCGTATGACACCCAGCTGTGTGCTGGGGCAGATCTTAACTTGGATAATTTCCAATGTAGGCTCCACGTGCCATGGCTGGGATTTATCAGTAGTTAACATACAATTTTCCATTAACATAAACAGAGCTAATGACTTTAATACTGTGTAAAAATAGAATCAGTAACTATTTCATCTCTATTTTCAGACTCCTCTTAATGTTTAATTTTTAGAGGATTATAGATTGTTATTCCCTGGCAAGACTGTTTTAAAGTGCAAAAATTCCGATAGGCAAATATTGAACCCTTCTGTTAAGAGGGTATAAATTGCAGTGAAGTGGAGGTTGCAGGGAGGTAGCGCAGAATTTCTGTCTGTTTGCATCTCTCTCTTGGAGGACATATGAGTTCACTTTACATGTGTGCATTCCTGTTTAAGTTCAGTTCATAAATGGGAAAGCCTCCTTTTGTTTGAGGAAGTTTCCATACACCAACAAGGAAACAGAAGCAATAACAGAAAGTACCTGTTATTGTTTTGTTTATGGGAGCTTTCAGGCATAAACCCTGCAATCTGGGATCAATAGGAGGGGACCTTTCCACCTGTACTCCACACCTGCTTGCGTCCTGAAGCCCTTCCATTCAGAGGAGGCAGCAGCTCTCCCAGCAGCCGGCACTGACTCAGTGTAGTGATGAGCTTGGTCCACACTTCTTCATGCATCAGTTTGTTGAAAGCAAAACAAGAAGCCTCCCCAGCCCTTGTTGCTGCAGATGTATTTCTAGCACTGCTGCAGACATGTCCAGCAACGCATGGTTGCGTGATGTTTTAGTAACAGCTCCAACACTGTATGAGACGTTTGCTGGTAGCTCTGGGGACTGTGACGCACGTCAGCAATGGCTCTAGCAGGAGGAGTGTCTGTATTTGGTAGGAGGTCAGGCTCTGGGTTTTAAGATGCTCATAATCCAGTGGGTAATTGACAGATGAGAGGTGGTGAGTGGCAGATCAAGAAGTGGTGCTCAGCTGTTCCGCCTAGCCGGTGGAACGGGTCTGAGGGGTGTGTGTGTGAGTCAGAGAAATGTGTTAAAAATTAACTCATTAATTTAAAATGAAATGTTGCTTCCATAGGTGTTGTGAGTGCTTAAGATGCTGTGGCAGGAGAGACCCAAGGCCTCGCACTGTTTGGCTTGGCCATCCAGAGAAGAGAGACCAGAGATACCCTCGCAATGTGATCAACAATCAGAAATACAACTTTTTTACATTTCTCCCTGGGGTAAGTGTGAAGAAAGTTCCTTTTCATCATCTTACCCCAATGCTTTCCCCAGTTTCAGTGGTTTTACAGTAGCAGACAGGTCCGTAACCTGGAGCCAGAAGAAATAATTAGAGTTCAGGTTGTGTTTGGTGGGCCTCCTGCAAAGGTTGCCTCAGAGCAGCAGCAATCCAGGTTTGGATCTGTCCTGAGTTTCCAGGACTGCTTTGAGACTGCCCTAAGTTAGCATTTAGATGCTAGAGGCGCATGCAAAAATGTTTCTGGTGGTTAGTTCAATATGCATAACTTCTGAACTGCATTAATCTCCTCCCTCTTCTCTCTTTTTTTTTTTGTAGGTGTTGTTTAACCAGTTCAAATACTTCTTCAACCTTTATTTCTTGCTTTTGGCCTGCTCTCAGTTTGTTGTTGAAATGAGGCTTGGTGCACTTTACACTTACTGGGTTCCTCTGGTAGGTAATTTAAAGTTTATTTATTCAAGAAAGTTTCATTTTGATGAAATTTCTTTTTCTGCTTTTTCTCTAGGGCATAAGTTTGCACCTTAAATCATTTTGTTAGCTTGCTTCTTGTGGTGGGTTGACCCTGGCTGGATACCAAGTGCCCACCAAAACCACCCTATCACTCAGTGGGACTGGGGAGAGAAAATATGACGAAAGGCTTGTGTATCGGGATAAGGATGGGGGGAGATCACTCAGCAATGACCATCATGGGCAAAACTGGCTCGACTTGTGGAAAATTAATTTATTACCAATCAGATTAGAGCAGGATAATGAGAAATAAAAACACCTTCCCCCCACCTCTCTCTTCTTCCCGAGCTCAGCTTAACTCCCAATTTTCTCTACCTCCTCCCTACCAGTGGTGCAGGGGGATGGGGAATGGGGGTTGTGGTCAGTGTCATCACACGTTGTCTCTGCTGCTCCTTTCTCCTCTGAGGGGAGGACTCCTCACACTCCTCCTCTGTTCCAGTGTGGGGTCCCTCCCATGGGATACAGTCCTCCACAAGCTTCTCCAATGTGAGTCCTTCCCACAGGCTGAGTTCTTCACAAACTGCTCCAGCGTGAGTCCCTTCCACAGGGTGCATCCTTCGGGAACAGACTGCTCCAGCGCGGGTCTCCTGTGGGGTCACAAGTCCTCCCAGCAAACCTGCTCCAGCCTGGGCTCCTCTCCACGGGGCCGTCATGAATAACATGAGAAAACAAATGCAGACTGGAGCAACGTGTGTGTTGTTCACAGCTGCAGCTGAACATAGGGTGTGCTTATGGAGGGTGTGTGGGGGGTGCTATGCCCCCCCGGGGTGATCACGCCAGGACCAGCGCTTGCGGGAGCCCAGGGCAGGCTGGCAACTGCAGTGAAGGACCGAAAGGCACCTTTCAAAAGTGACCTTAATGAGTGGCCATATGCTCAATGATGGCAAATTATCCTCCCCTGCCAAACAGTTTGACCTGTGGCCTTGGGATAGGTCAACAGGCTGCTTCATAATTTAACCACATTGTAAAAAAGAAATGAAAAAACTGAGAAACACCCCTCCACAAACCTCCCACATATAAAAGTAAATATATTGAGACATATTCACACACACTTAATCACACTTGCTCAAGGTGCAGATACTCTTTCCTTCCTGTAAATTATTTGCCCTTTTCTTTTGATAGCCATGTGTTTCACCACTGATCAAAGGAGATCAATAATAATCAGTTTTGAAGCAGAAATTTCAGTGCTGTCAAAAGACAGAGGAATAGTTGCATAGAACGGGCTGCTTAAATCTCTGAAATGCACTGCATGAGCCAGTTACAACTGCTTAAATGCTTACATATAGGTACCTATTTTTTTTATTTTATCCCAGTAAAACTATTATTTCTCTTTCTGTGTGAATAATTTCTCTGCTGCATTTCAGCTGATAGTATTGTAGAATAATTTTGGTTCAGAGGGACATTTGGTCCAACTGTCTGCTCAAAGCAGGGCTGTCTTTAAACCTAGGTTGGTTTAAGTCATCTGCCTGAGTTTTGAAAACCTCCAAGGACGTACATCCTTTTTACTTTAAAGAAATTACACAAAACCAACTGAAAATTGATTAAAAAAGCACAGGGCTCTTTCTAAGACACTACTTGTGTGCTGATTTCCAAATGGTGGTGGTAAAAAATTGTGGCTCTATTGAGGGAGCTGAGGAGGGGCAAGGGAAATTTTTCCTGCCTTTTAGACTTTCAGTACAGTGCAATCTCTGGTAAAAGCCAGAAAGAAGTGAAGGAGCAGCTTTGGGACATTGCTGTTAGAATTCTGTTTGTATTAAAGCCTGGATCTCACTGAATCCTCTCTTGAGTGTGTGCTGTACTGCATTTGCTGTATGAATCTAACGCTGGTTTCATAAGACCCTATCCTATAAATAAAGCATGCATGCACACAGAGCATCTCTCTGGGTTTTTTACAGGCAGTTGTGATTTGTCTGTGCTAGGTGTGAGCAATTAGAATTTGGCATATGAGCTGCCAGAGAGCGGGATAAGAAAGGTCTTTGTTCATTTCTGGCTGCTAATGAGTGTTTGGGATGTAATGACATATGAGATGACACAGTGAGCCAGCACATGTGGGAATATTTTGGGGTGATTATTTGAAGACTCTTCAAACAGATGAAATGTAAGTAGAAAATAACTGATGCATTTTTATTTTATTTTGGAAAGCAGATAAGAATTTCTAGCTAAATGCACAAATGCAACTTGTAAATAGAAGAGAAATGTTCATTATTTTATTGATTTGTTGGTTATGGGAATGAGCAATCTTCCACAGTGGTGCAAAACCAAGCGGTCATGGTCCTGAACAGCTCAGGGGCGAAATGCTTCTCCAAAAATATTGTATTGATGGCTTCCTACTTCTAATGTTTGTGAATACAGGATTGAATACAGGCATTTTTAAAAAGGTAGCTGCTCATCCTTTGGTCTCTTCATGTGTCTGCATTTTTAAATACTGTAGAAACATACTACACTGCATTTCAAAACCAATATTAATTAATCTAGATCATGTGTTTAGATGCATATGTACATACTAGAATTAGGGACTATTTAGTTTTATTACAGGATTGTGAGAGCTGGCAGGTGAAGTGTACGTCAGTAGTTTGATAATTAAAGAAACTGGTCTCCTTCAGCCTTACTCGCTCTTAGATAATTCTTCGTAATTTTTCTTTGTTTAAAACAAATGTGAGAATTTGAATTGAGTAGTGTTGGCAATGCTCCACAGCAAGACTTTCCTGAGGTGGTTGTGGAGTTCAGGTTCACAAGCTCTTTGTGCCCATTGTAACAACTCATACACACAGTTTTTGGAGGTGTGTGCACAGCCATTCTCTCTAAAAATGAAGTTACTTAAAGTTGGAAATTGCAACCCACTGGCAAAATCTCCTGTTCGGGTAGGTGGGTATTTACAGACATTTTCATGGGTTTTTCGCATAACCCTCAGCTTCTAACATCACCCTGCCCCTTCCTTCAAATTAAAAAGTTTCTTGTTGACAATCAGTACATGGTCACAATTTTCAAGAATACAGGTTGTAAAAAGTTCATTTTTCTTCCGTAACAGATAAGAAGTGTTTTAACTGTTTAGTGAGTCTGAGCTGAACAGTGCCTAACAAAAAAATGACTCTGTGTTACTAGCTTCATAAAGAATTGTTTTGCATTGATTTGGTTATTTTTGATATAGTGAAGGATGTGATGTGGGCATTTTCCTCATGACGAGGAAATGAAGTGACTGCTCATATCCACAGAAAAGTGGGACTGAAACTAATCAGACAAGTGTGTAATTATCCTATGAGTAGTTCACATTAATATGTTTAGAGTTATTTGTGTGGGTTGAGTGTGTGAATGCACACACATATAAATATATGTCCATATATATAAAAAGGGGGTTATATAAATTTATATATTTATTTCTATATAAAGAAATCTCTCAGATTAGGTGAGCTAACTTTGATGGCTCTGTGGTGAGGGAGTATTGAGCTTTGAAGAATCCTGTTTTACCCTGGACTTTGGAGTAGCCCCTCTCAGTCTTGGTTGCTCACCTGTGAAGTGAGATGAAATATGTTACACTCTTCAGAAGAACTTTACAAAGATTTGCTTGGGAGGTACTGGCAGAGCATCACAGTAGAGCTAAGAAACACAACCTTAATTTTTTAAATGACAAGTCTGTTGTCAGTTTGCTATTGGGAGTTCTGGACAGCAACACATAATAGCCCTGTAATGATTTAGTGAGAGAAAATACAATAAAAGGAAATGCAGATTGCTGGCATTGATACTGATAAATATTGCTCTTATTAGAGGCAGATGTGATTTTTCCTGACCTTTTCATCCATTCTGTTTTCCCCTCCACTCCCCATGCTTCTTTTAGGGATTTGTGCTTGCTGTTACCATCATCCGAGAGGCCACGGAGGAGATCAGATGTTACATGCGCGACAAGGAAGTGAACTCGCAGATCTACAGCAAGCTCACAGCGAGAGGTCGGCTCGGCGGCTCCAGCGCGCCCGCTGCATCCTGGCATGGCCACGGCAGCGCTGGGGGTTGCAACTCAATCAAACGCTGCTGACAGTCAGAGAAGCAAAGTTCAAGGAATGGGGAGGGGGTCAGGGGCTTGCAGGCACGTGGCTTTGTGGCCACTCCTGCTGCTGTGGAGGCCTCTGGGGTCCGGGTGACTTCTCGTGGATGGCTCCTCGACAGACTGCGTGGATGCTGGGCTTTGCTGAGGGTTTCGCAGGGAGATGCACAGCTAATGTGGAGGTTTGGGAGCAGGTTAATTGCTCAAATAACTTCAGAGGTGAAGGAGACGACCCAAGGTGTGGAGAGTGGGCAGTCAGTGCATTTTCACACGCAGGAGCCTGCGTGGTGTGCTGGGAGTTCACTGCAGCCAGCACCAGGCAGGGGTTAACTTCCAAGCAGCTGATACGATATTTTTAAAGCCTGCTTGCTCCTAACCCCAGTGTAGGCCATAACTTTTTTCCCAATTATTGCCCCTTCTTGGTGGATTGGAGTCACCAAAGAAAATGAAACTGGTTCTGAATTGCTCTAGGTTGTGGAGGTGGATGTTTCCAGAAGGGAAATGTGTTTTCCTTCCTGCACAGCTGTGATGCAAGAGGAGTGGTCCATAATGTTGCATGGATGATTTTTCAAATACAGCAAACAGCATAGCAGGAAGAAAACAAGAATGGAACTATAGTACATGTGATATGTTGTTTGCGGGTTTTTTTGTTTGTTTTTCTTCCAGTTTTGGTAATGGTGCATCTGTCTGCCCCCTGCCTGTGTGTTTTGCTTGTTCACCCTGTCAGTAAGAGAGACAGATGTAAGAAGGTGCCAATTCTTATTCTTTAATGGAAACAACAAATGTGTGCTTAAAAAAGGGAGGAGGATCCACATGGGCAGATAATTTGCAAAAGCACTTTGCTAGAAGAGTTTAACCTAGGTCTGGGGAATTGTCAGAAGATGGTTATGCAGAGGTACATTCAGCCAGTGAGGGTGAAGGTGGGCTGTGTGCTAGTGTCTAGGGCTGGGGACCTGTTCAGCACAGGTACCTCAAATCGTGGTTAAGTACAAGTACTCTGTGTGCTGAAGGAGCTTGTAAGTGCCTGTGTTAAATTTAAGGTGACTTGCTTAACATACTGACATGTTCCATCACCTATTGAACATGCAGTACTGGTTGAGTTTCACAGTTTTTTCTGGGTTGTACCAGGCAGGGACATCATGCCAGTCCTTGGCCAAAAGAGACTCTGTGCTATGTTACCCCATCTTTTGTGGGTTTCTGTTAGCAGTGACTGATGTAGTTCCTCAATATTGGCAATATCTTCTCTTGTATTTTTTTTGTATACATCATCTTTAGCCCTTTCCTCCAACTGTGAGGAGTTTGGAGATCTGGTTTGTAAGTGAGCCCAGGCTGCAGCTCAGCTGTGTCTGATCCCTGACTCTGGCCATTGTTTACAGCTGTGCTGTACCTAACAAAGACATTAAATTCTTGCTTGAAAAATCAAATGTTGCCTCACTATGGAGTTGCTCCTAATACCACAACAATGATGGTGAGGTCAGGGTTTTGTTTTTAAAATGGGAATTAAGTGAATTTAAGCAACTTATTTTTTTCATTTCCAGTTTCTTTGTTATAAAACTTTATATCCCTGAATTAAGATGCAGAGAACAAGGTGTAGTAAAAATATGCTGCTTTCAACACTTGCACTTTTAAGAATAAGACTGCTTTTTAAACATAATTGCTTAAGGCTGTATATATCTCACATGCCGGGAATTATGAGGCAACTCTGAACTAGGGAGTTTGAGTTTCTGAATATTAAATCCCCTTTTAATAACGTGTTCTTACTACAACACTTAAAATGCTTGGCAACCAACAAAAGCCTCATCCAAGAGGGGTGTACTACATCTATTTAAAGATATAAAAGAGTTGCCTTCTGGATTCTATTCAATGATCTATAAGGGGCCTGACCTCTCCTTTAGTTCTTTTCATATTGCTATTACGTTTCCCATGAATGATTTCCCTCCCCCCAGTCCTTTAACTTTCTAGTCTTGTGAAAGAAACCAAGGCAGATTGGCAGCTGGGCACTAGCCGAAAATCTTAAGCCACTTTATTTAACATGAATTTGGTGCAGAAACAGGAATGAGACTCTCTAGCAGTATAGTTCCGAGTAGGAAAAACACAGAAAATTATTTATGATTGTCTCATGGTTTGGGGAGAAAAGTTATTTTCTGTCTCTCACTGGATCTCAGTACACAAGCTTTTCAGGAGACCTGAACATCTACTTTTCCACTGATTAGAACCATAGCACCTCTGAGAATCACGTAGGAGCTGGGAAGTACCTCGTGAGGTCACCATGACTGGGGGATAGAAGAGTGTTGGGTTTGTTTTGTTGTATCTATTAGTACAGTTGGAAAAAATGGGCAAGCTCTCAAGGAAGCCTTTCATCGAGTTAGAAGTAGAAGCAGCAAATGTCCAGCTGAGAACAGCTGGTCTTAACCATTAATTTTCAGTGTAGCTGATGAAACTCCAGGTAGAACTTGCCTTGGACAGTCCTGTTTCATTTTTTTGTTGAATAGCACAGTTCATGCTTCGGCATATTGGCACACCCCCGCACTGAAAAGGAGCAGTGCAGAAGGGTACCGATGCACAAAAACCATCTGAGATGGGGCTACATAATTTTTTTAAACTTCTTAATAGTTTCACCTCTAAAGCCAGTGTTTTTTGGGGGAGATTAGGTGAAGCTCGACACTAAGTACTGCTGTTCTTGAAGATTGGCTATGAGGGATCTAATGGAGCGCTGTAGCTTTCTCCAGGCTGTTTTTATTTGCACTAAGCTGCTGTTAAGGTGACTGGAGAATAGTTTTTCCCATCTCCAACCTTGGCCTCCGCAGCACAATGCCATGGATGTAAATACATTCCCAGGTCTGAGTGAAGTCAGGGAGACTTAAGCACATGCTTATATGCAGTTTTGAATAGGGATAGAAATAACCACAGTTTTTTTCCCCAATTGGGACCCTCTTGTCCTCTTTGTGCAGAGCCCCAGCGGCATGGCCAGGCACAGCTCCTGCTGCCGACTGGGATCTCTCCAGCTCCAGCACACCCCCAGCCTGCTCCCCCGCCCCTGGGGGGTTAGTTCAGATTTGCAGCTTTGCTCCTGTGCATGAAACTTTTTGCATGCACTGTTCTTGTTAAGCTTTTTAAGATTCACTAAGCTGCTTGCTTTGTAGAGAAAAAAGGAGAATCTTCTTTGAATCACATTTTATTTTGGCTATGGTTGCTGAATTCCAGGAACTAATCTTTTTTGGAGGGCAATGTGGAGCAGAGCAGACAGTAATGTATTTTCTGTGTTTTTTTTTTTATTTTACATAACATCAAAAAACTTCTGTCCTTGAACCTCTTTTCTCTTTCTACCGGTACGATCCATTTATGTTCCAGAATGATGAAACCAGCAGACTTCCAGAAAACAATTTTTTTTTTTTTAATAGAAAGCTCTCAATTTAAAGGACAGTTGTTTGGATTGTAATAAAAAATAATCAAATTTCAATCCCCTATTCATAAACCTACAAACCTCCTTGTTTTCAGAAGTCTGTGTGCTGACTTTCTGCTTGATAGAAAGCTAGAACTGTGCTTGCAAATTCTTGGTTTGTTTTTCTTCTCTCGCAGCCCCCCTCCCTGGGTAACACTGCATAATAGAGAGAAACTCCACAGAAAGAAATGAGAAGAGACCTCCTACTGAGGGGTGCTACTTCAGATACAGATCATTGGCATTTACCAGCCATATAAAAACAATATTTTCCCAAACCCTCTGAGTCCTGCACCATGGTTTATACAGCATAAGGCTGTGAAAGCCAAAAGTTTGGTGCAACACATCTTAACAACTCTCTTTTTTTTTTTTTTTTTTTTTTTTCCCAGATGCATTTGATTTGTTTCAATAAGTCTCTGGCTTCATCTTTAATTCCAAATTAAGTGTTTTGATCTGTGCCTTAATGAAGCTCTGCAGATCTATTATGAAATCTTGACAAAAGTGCGCATGTATTAGAAAAAGGCATATTAATACTTTAAATAATCTGCTTTGTCGTACATCCATCATGCTGCAGATTTGGTGATAAATCCAAAGTCCATAGCTGAAGTTGGAACAAGCTGTTTGCATTTTATTGTGTTTACTTTTTTATCTTAAAATAAATTCAAGAAACAGCAAAGAAGTATCAATCAACTTTTAAGAATTTATTTTTTTAAAAAAATAATGACCAGTTGCTTTTTAAAATCATGTTAATTGCTGACTTGTGTTCTGATTAACTTCAGAAAATGAAATAAACCTATGTGCATTTAGAGGAAGAACTTCAACTGCATTTATAAGTGCAGTAATTTATTATTACAAAAATAATAGTGGAGCAATATTGATAAATGAAGCAGTTGTGTTACTAGCTGGTTTCTTAAACATGCGTGAGAAAACATCTAATGTTTAGGAGGTAGTTTCCTGACAGAAAGAAAAAGGAATTACAGAATTCCCAAGATCAAAATAAAACTAATTTGAGTAAGTTGCTTTATGGGAGTCCTGAGTCAAAGGAAACATCTGGTCCCGCGCCTTCTTAGCAGGACATATGGTACATACTGCAGAGATGTCATCCACGAGAGGCCAGGAGTATGGCTGGAAAAGCAGAATTAACTTTGCTACCTAAAAAGGGCATCTCGTTTATCCAGGAGTTATAAAATGAGTATTGGTTAGAAAGGTCCTCTTTCTTTTACCTTAAAGCAGCTGAGGTTGGGAAGGTTATTGAACAAGACAAATCTGCTCCAGCTGCTTTGATTTGTCTTGTATTGGAAAAATTTTAAAGCAGATGATATTGCTTTTACAATAATTATCCAAAAAGCCTTTTATGTGCATAATGGTAGGAAATCATCACGTTGTAGCTTTGTCCAGGCATTAATTTTTCTTTTCCAGGGTGCATTTACATCATTAAGGAAAGTACTGCAAAAATAAGTTTCCATTTTGAGCCCTGCAGGTAGTGCTTCCTATATGGATAGTCACCAGATAAATCCTTGTGATCTTTAATAAGAGAAATACATAAAATATGGTTAAACAAATCCCCCTCTGCTTCCAAGAGCTTTTTTGCATAGTGGTTTAGGAATTGCTGTGCCTGTGTGGGGAAAGCACACGGTTTTTTTGGTTTTTTTCCTCCTTTACACAGGGGAGAATTGCTGTGCCTGTGTGGGGAAAGCACAGGGTTTTTTGGGTTTTTTTCCTCCTTTACACAGGGGGATATTCAAAAGCACTTTTTGTTGTTTTGTGAATAACCGTATTAAAAGGGGAGGAAGAGATGTTATCTGTCAGACCCTTTTAGTGTCATAGTACCTAACTTTGTATAGCCCATACACAAGACTGCCAGGGATGCTTTTTTGGATCCTCTTGGAGTGCGGCTTTTCTTTTCAAGCCTCTGCGTAATGGACTCTTAATCCCCGGTATGCTTCCTGCCCTGGCAGAGATGTCTTTAGCCCAATGCGTTTTGTTTACTTTTTTTTTTTTTTTTAACTAAAAATCTTGCAAGGCAGAAAACCCCAGAATCCACGAAAGACCTGTGAGATATTCGTGAAATGGGCCATGACTGCTTATAATTTGTAGGAATAATTACAGCATGTAAGGAAGTCCGCATTTATTAGCAGCAGTGATGAAGCATGTTGTTAAGCACACAGTGTGTCACCAAAGCAGCAGGCTGCCGGGAGCCCAGAATGGCTTTCATTGTTAATTTGGAGCAGAAACACTGAAGCATATCCTGAGAAGGATGCTAATGAAGGGACTGCCAGTAGTAAAATCCTAGTGACCTTTGTGCTTTGTGCTAATTTCTATTCCCCCTCCCTTCCCCCTTCTCCTTTCCTCCCGAGCTGCTATCTGGCCAGTTAGCCCGTGAATTTCGAGGTACAGTAGGAGTGTTGTCCATGCCAGGGTGAGCTCCACGTGCCTCCCCCGCTTCCACTCAAATCACAGCAGATTAAAGAGGCTTTTGTTGAAATATAACAGACAGACACGTAGAGGCAGGGTTCAAATTAACTGATTATAAATCACTAGTTAGTCTGAGAAGCCAAATCTAGAGCTGGCCAATGTTTTGAAATTACTAGCCAATTGTTAAATTAATCCCCTTGTTTTAAAGCAACTGGGAAATGTTTGACAGCTGCAAAGAAATAAATATTTATGCGTTTTCTGTAGGACCCATAATCTGCAGGGCATGTTCAGGCTGTGTCTGCTGCGAGGCAAAGGAGAGGTGGGATTGCTGTGCCAGATACGGGAGCTGCGGCACAGAGGGAAGTGAGCCTGGTTTTTAAGATGTGCCCATTTTACTTCTGGCTCCCCGGTCTTGGCTTGATAGTTGAGCTTTAAATTTTCAACCACCTAGGGAAGAGGAGCTGGGAGTTGATGGTTCCATATTGTAATTTTCCTATTCTTGCTCTGTTGTCTGTCTGATGCCAAAAGTATTTTCAAATTCCTGGTATGAAAAAAAGTTTAAGGGCTTGTTTCAGAATTCTGACTAGAGAGTGACCAGGGGGTTTCTGCATGAAGGGCTGAGGTCTGGAGCTGTCAGACGAGAGGCTTTCAGCCCTTTTTTTCAGATTGAGCCATACTTACCCAGTGGGAGCAGGGGGCTTGTAAATCTTTACAGGGCAGCATTGCCTAATCCTTGCGATAGAAACGTTACCCATTTTCCCCAGAACAGTAAAGTGTAAGGGAGGGAGGTAAGGAGCATTGCACAGCACCTACAAACCCTGTCCTGCTGCTGCTCTAATGCACTGGTTTCTTTTCATTGCAGGGACTGTGAAGGTGAAGAGTTCTAATATACAAGTAGGCGACCTCATCATTGTTGAAAAGGTTAGCCTCTATGTCTGTCTTTTCTGTGTAAAGTACTTTTTTTTTTTTTGCAAGACTATAGAAGTTGAGATATGTTGAAGTCACATTTGTATTACGATAGGCTTTAGAATCTTTAGACTCTCAAGTGTTGAACACTACTTACAATATTTAATCACTTTTCAGGGTCCACCTCCCCCATCCCACCAAAATAGCATCCTCATCTTTACGAATGAGAGCAAATCTGCAGATATGCACCTATAACCTAATTTTGCTACTTATACTATAAAAAGATAAAAAGCCTCCCTGGTTTTATCTCTGACTGTTGGACACGGGTTAAATATCTGATACAAATGCAACACCCAAATGTTGCTTTGGGTGTAAACAACACAAGTATTGGGACACACAGTGATCCATTTGTAGGCACTGGTATACATACAGGTATATTTCCCCCTTTGTACAAGTTTATGCGTGGGTTTTTTTTATCCACTGATTTTTTTGTTTCACACACTCTGTGCAAGCAGCTATGTCCTCTAAAACTAATAGTCTGAAAATACTCAGTACAAAAAAAAAAAAAAAAAAAGAAAAATGGTAGCTGTAGGCTCCAGATACATGCTTTCTTCTAGCATGGGACTTCTTGAAAGAAAACCAACATTAGTTTAAAATTTCTTCATACTTCTAGAGTTACTTACTAGCTCTTTTGTAAACCTAGCTGTTGGTCGGTCTGGTCAGTGGGAGCTGGCACCGGTTGTTATTCTGCACTTGGAATTCTGCAGGGAAGCGAGTTTAGGATTCAAAGCAAAATGAATACCAAGCTTCAGTTTGACAAAGAAATCCTCTTTCTCCTCCGTACCCCCTTTGCTTGTCACGGTGGGGCTGTGGAGGGCGGCTGCACACGCGTGCAGGGGTGTATGCACAATAATGGCCTTTCTTCTCCTAACAGAACCAGCGGGTCCCTGCTGACATGATCTTCCTGAGGACGTCAGAGAAGAATGGTAAACATCTGGAACCAATTGTCAAAATAGCCATTAACCTTTCACTGGTTGTTTAGAGAAAATTATCTTTTGGAAATGTGAAAGATAATATTAAAATTCTAGAGAGACCAAGAATTCAAATGCTTTGATGGACTGCCACTTCCTGGGGTGTTATGCTCTGGTTTTGTTTGCTAATCAAAGAATGTAGGTGGTTGAATCCAGGGTGAATGAATCTTGTTGCACAACAGTTCGTGTTGTAGATGTAAATCATTTTACTTGCCCTTCAGGTTTGTTAAGTGTGGGATAAGGAAATGTTTTGTTAGAAGGATTAGAAAACATAAAGACTAATGAGCACATTTCAAATGTCTCAAAGATACAGTGCAGAGTCTCACTGTATTCTGGACTAGTGGGAGGAAATGAACGTGTGATGCAAGAGTATAATTCTTTCGACTCTTTCATTATTAACAGTTGTTACTTTAAATGAGATACTGTTTCCAAAGAAAGAACGGTGTCCTAGATGTGAAGCCATTTCATGAGCTATAGGTGTGTTCAAGGCAGACGTGGAAAGAGCACTGACTGGTGTTGAAAATCCCCAGGGTCTTGCTTCCTTCGCACTGACCAGCTGGATGGTGAGACAGACTGGAAACTGCGGCTGCCTGTTACCTGTACTCAGAGACTGCCAACTGCTTCTGTAAGCTGCCTTCATACAAAATATTCTACTTGGTAAACACATGTTATCTGTTTTACCTGAAAAACATTCAAGTGCGTCGGTTAATGGGCTGTTTTAAGAAGCAGGTTAGTGCAGCATTGTTTTGCATAGGGCTCAGGGCATGCTACAGATTCGCTTTGGCAACAAAGAACATAAAGGTAAACCAGCTCTTCCTGAGCTCCAGGCGAGATGTCAGGTAAGGTGAAGCTGGGTGTGTCTGTACGGCGCGGCTGACACTGCAGAGCTGTGCAGAGGCACTGGGCTTGACAGCTAGAGTGTGACCTTGCAGCAGGAGGGAGCTCATGGGAGGATGCTCCTGTTTTCTTTTTCCTCTCCAGAGACCATTGCAGTAACTTTCTGCAGGATGGCTGTGTTGTAGGTTAGGTACCCTCGGCGGTGGTACTTTTCAAATGTTCCCTTTCATTCCTTGCACTGCAGTATGCTCAGAGGCACAGTTCATGTATTTTCATGAAACGGCTTCAGAGGCGGTTAAGTTTCCTTGCTTGCCTTTATGAAAGGGGGAGTATCACCATGGAAGCTCCACTCTGTGATCTGAAATAAGCATATAACCTCCATCAAACATGCCGTTTCCCAGAATCTCTAGCTGAAGTAGTTCGCGTGGTGTTTTGTTGTTTTTTAAAAAAGGAAAACAAGAAAAAGAAGAGGGAATCCAAGTACCTGTTTTATTGATGTTCTACCTGTACAAAGTGTAAGGAGTTTATGTTATACAAAGGCTTTGAAGCAAGGCGTTCTCTCCATGGAGTGAAGAGTTTGTGCACGTGTAGGAGTCAGCAGTGAAAGCTCTGCGCAGAATTGGCATATCTTCTTGTCACCACGGAACTGTTCCTAGTGACACTGGCATCTTGAACTAAATACTGAGTGATAGGGTGTTCCTTGGTTGCCTTGGAAGACTAGTCCAGGCCTTCTTTGCTACAATAAATGTTGTAGGCTGTCTTTATTATTCAGGCTGAAATTTCTTTTGTGGGGCACGGATGTCTAAGGAACTCCCAGGAGTCTCTCAGGTATCAGTTCAAGAAACACTCCTCAGTGCAGCTGGTACAACACTTGTATTTCCTCCTAGACAGTTGGGCTCCAGTAAAGCAATATAATTTAGTAATTATCTTAACTTGATAAGTAACTCTTGCTCAAAGTATTTTGATAGAAACATTTGTACATTATTAAAATGTGGTTGTCCAACTGACTGCCAGAACATCTGTTTTATAGGACCTACTGCAAATCCGATCCTATGTGTATGCAGAAGAACCCAATATTGATATACATAATTTTGTGGGGACCTTCACAAGGGTGAGTCTTGCTGATACACGGTTGAAATAATATATGTCGCGTTTGCTATGCAAACCTGCTGAATGCTACCAGGATGCCAGAGTTTTTCAGGAGAAAAACTTCTTGAGTTTTGAAAAGACAGGGGATCTTAGCTAGATCAGGCAATAGCATTCTTAATCCTGAGTCAGTGAGGTTTTTGCTTTCAATTGCATGCAGCCTATATGAACTCAGTTATATCTTTCTCCTATTTCAGAGAGAAGCAGCTCAGAGCCACTGTGAGATATTACCATTAAAAAATATATCTTTTAACTTGTTGGGCAGATGCATTGCCTAGTTGGGGCAAAAGGTTGTGTTTTTTTTTTTTTTTCCTCTGAGTGGAATTATTAAAATTTTGAGATATTAATCTAATATCCTTGAGGAGCTTTCAGAGGACAAATAGTTTTGTAACAAATAGGAGACAGAGCTTTTTAGAAGGCTGTTTACTGGTATTTTAGTTCAAAATGATAAGAGTTTGCCCTTTTAGCTTTATGTGGCAAGGTTTAATCTGATTTAATAGTGCTGGCACAGAACAGAAGTTTGGGTGTCTTGGGGAGGCCGTTCCTGTATAAACTCTGCACAGACATTAATTGACTTTCTCATGCAAAGGTACAATTGTGTAGAATTAATCCTTTGGTACCTGAGAAGAATTGCACTCTCTTGTAACTGTTCTCTGGTGCGTATCAGACAACTTTCCAGGCATCACTGAGCAGTCCAAACAGGTTCTCAGCAAGATCTTACAGTAGCAGGAGAAATGCTATTAATCCGCATGAGCCAAGTGAGGGAATATTTTCCTGTAGTCCCTGGAGAGCTGCTGACCAAATCCCTTTCTCACATACAATTCCTGGGGGACTTCAGCAGGCAGGTGGATCTCAATAGATTTTTTTTTTCCAACCTTTCTGTTCCACTGAAACAAAGTGCTCCTGTTCTTAACCCAACCAGAGATTTACCTGGGTTTATGAAAATCTTCCATCTTATCAAGAAGACCTCTACCAGCACTCCCAGCATCCCTCTCCAAACATCTCTGTGTAACTGTCTCATCCACTGGACCTTTACACTATTGACAAATTTGTTTGGTTGGTTTTATCCTGTTGTAGGAGGACAGTGACCCTCCAATGAATGAAAGTTTAAGCATAGAAAACACCCTATGGGCCAGCACAGTAATTGCATCAGGTAAGATGAGGACATGTAAATTTTTTTTAAGGGAATGTGTTAACAATTTTTAAAGGTCATTTTGTAATGGAATCATCATCTCTGTCAGTTGGAAAAATTAGCAGTTGGAATGAGGTTTTCCACTTGTTCTAACACCTCTGGGGAGCTGAGCTGACGTCTAATTGCCTCTTGGACATTCCTAGATGAGAAAGAATTGGAGTGGCCTTTGGGCACTTCTTTAGCATCTAGGAGCAGAGTAGCACTTAATTGCTCCCCACATTGACATCCTAATCTGTAGCAGAAATGGTGTCAAATAGATGCTGGTAACAGAAGCTAAGATGAAAGATTCCCAGGTAAGTGCTTCCATTGAGTTCATCGCATATACTTTCAAAAAGGAAAAAAAATAAATTCTTTGACAGATTTTGGTTTATGTATACAATAAGATCCCAGGACCTGAGGTCAATCAGTGCCCTCTTATAGAGGGCTGTCAAAGTAAAAGCCTTGTTCCTCTCCCATCCAGCGCACTTGCAGGGTTTGCAGGGCAGTAGCTTGAGGAGAGTGAAATTCTGTTGTGCAGTTAAAGTTGTTGAATGCAGAGACTTCACAGTGTAGTACCTTGGTGTACATGGAATTACAAATAATGGGAAGGAACACGAACTTCAAAAGATTCTTTCTGAAGCACTGAAAAGACTGATTTGCTCTTTTAGAAGCAGAAAACTGAATATGTTTTATTCCTGTATGTTTCTACCTAATCCTGCTCGGACTTTTAAAAAATGTATTATAGTGTTGTCACAATGCTGAGACCAAGGGATTGTAAAAAACTAGTTGTCCAAATACAATTTAATCACGTAAGTTATGTTTATAGGTTAGTAATTGCCGTGCAGGAGGAAACCTACCTTCCTTGCCTCTGAGCACAGACACATGTAGCCAGCCTGGCAGCTTCAGATACCCAGCAGGCTGCTGGATGCATGAGTCTCAGCTCATCCTGCTTTTGAACAAAATAGATGGAGAAATGCAAAGCTATTGTTCTCGTGATTCTGTCCCGTATGGTTGCTCTCCCTGCAGCACCCTTTCCCAGGGAGACTTTCTTACCTCTCATATCGAAGCTTTAATTAGTGTCAGCTCTTGAACCATTGCGGATCTCCCACTGCCGTAGCTGAGCCTGGCGTGGGGGAGTGTCACAGTGAACAGTCCTGCTGAGCTCAGAGGGAAATGCTCTCCTTCCCACAGCACGCTCACAGCCAGCGCCTGCTGAGGGTAAAAGCTCTTCCTCTGCTGTACGCTCAGCTGTGTGTAGTTTACACGTGGGTGCCAACAGACCTTTTTCCCCAAAGGAGGGCACAGCGCACGCTCTGCTCCACCTGGTCGCTACTTCAGGGCCGTTTAGAAGTCCTGGGTGGTCTTGGTGTCTGTATCAAGGCATGCAATGTCCTCCTCTCTGCCCAAAGGACCTTGCTGTTTGAATCCAGTCCTCCTTTCTGAATATGAACAAAGTTATTTGTCGGTAATCTTTGAGCTCAGTTAATGGGAATAACATTTGCAAGTATTTTCATCATTTCAAATGGTTTATGCATTTGAAGCTGTTTTAAATGGCCACAAAACAACTAGAAACACTCTTTTATACATACCAGTGTGCCTTAGAGCTCTTTTCTAGTCCTGGCAGGTTTTCCCCCTCATTTTGACTGATTTGATCAATACAATACTCCGTTTTGTTTCTCCTATGACAATAATAAATAGCATGTTGTAGGTTATTTCTGTTAGGGAAAAATGTGGATATTATTTTTCTTCTTCTGTAAGTGAAAGCTGTCAAGTTGTGATGCCATCTCACTGGGGCAGCCTTTGCTTTTAAGACGAAGCAGAGCTATGTGGCTTTCTCCATCTGCTGTAGTAGGAATGGGTCTGACTCTGTTTGCAGTTGATTTGGAGTAGCTGTGCTTATTTTTCTTCTTCTGTAAGTGAAAGCTGTCAAGTTGTGATGCCATCTCACTGGGGCAGCCTTTGCTTGTAAGACGAAGCAGAGCTATGTGGCTTTCTCCATCTGCTGTAGTAGGAATGGGTCTGACTCTGCAGTTGATTTGGAATAGCTGTGCCATCTGCTGATTTGAATTGTGATGATCTTACCATCACCTGCCATCTGGCTCCAGTGATTTCTTGTTTTTTGTTTTCTTGGGGTTTTTTTGTTTAAAGGAATGTTTCCCAGTATATTTTTAGAAGCCATCTCTTCTGAATCAGTCTTACTTAAAAATAATTCACTTGCAGCTTGTTAAAACTTTGATAATTAATGGGAGCAGGGGAATAGCAGAATATAAAATGGCAATGTATTTGCAGCAGTGCTTTTTTTTCTGTGTTGTTTTTCTCCATTTTTACAGACCCCTAAAATTTTCCAGTTAAAAATTACTTCAGCAGTAGCAGCTTTTAAGCTCTTGATAGTAGATAGCTTTTTCTTTATATTTTTTTTGCAAAGTCTTTAAAGAGAAATCTGTAGAAAACGAGTAATTTATGGTGCTAAACTGTATTATGTTTCTGCGAGAAGAAAAAGGAGAACTTTGTTGCTCTCAGCTCTTTAGCAACTATGGGACACAGCATTAAAATACACTGAGAGGCTCCCAGCAGCTCCATCTGTTACAGTGAGGTAGGAGTTGGTATGATTTGCCTTTCAGTGGGAACAGCAATTAGGCAAATACTTAAAATAAATTGTATATTTGAACTAAGGTAATTCTGTCTGTGAAAGCTGTTGAAATTCATTGGTGGTTTTACTCTGATTGTGGCAACCTTCACCAGTAAAGAGGAACTGTAGCCCAAAGCACTGATTTAATTTTGACGCACAATGAGGACTGCTATTGGTGTAAGGCAAACTTACCCACACCTAAGTGGGATTCAAAGTGGTGGGAGGAAAACCGAGAAATCCTCCATCTTTAGCAACTTTTATTTATAGTAGGGAGAGACAACTGACATCAAAGGGGGTCAGGGAAAGACAAGAGAGCAAAGCAGTTGACTTCTCTTTCCATGCATATTAGCTGATGCAGTCTGTGATGCTGCAGCGAGTCCAGCTGTACGGGCAACGTGGTTGAAGACTAACTGACTTTTTGTAGGATGTCTTCTGTTCAAAGTCTGTGTTTTAATAGGTTTTATATTTCAGTTACTGGCTTTTTAAATTTCTGGTTGCTATTGCTTCTGAAGTAAACCTGCTAAAAATCCTTTCCAGCTGTCAAGCCTTTGGATCCAACAAGTGTTTTTATAGAGAAAACAAATGGAGGTTGTTTTTCTTTGGCTGATGTGTGCTCTGTTTTGTTTAGGTACCGTTGTGGGAGTTGTCCTCTACACGGGAAGGGAGCTACGCAGTGTGATGAATACTTCAAACCCAAGAAGTAAGGTATGGTAAGGAAAGAGTCTTATAATAAGTAAAAAGGTGCAGAAATTTATCATTTATCAAAGAAAATTCTTCCAAATGCTATACACAGTCATTATAGGGACAACCTCATAGGAAAAATTATTCACGTCTTCCAGCCTATGGTTTAAGACAGTTACCATGGCAGAATCTATTTCTCCTTATTTTTTTTATTCTATTGTACATGTATTTTCTCATTTTTTTAAGATTGCTAAACCCATTTTTTTATATCCCAGTTAGAATAGGAAAGCTTATTTTGCTGCATTCTTCTATTCTAGCAAAGCTAAGACACAAAGTGCAGGGATTATAGAGTCTGCAGCTTTTGGCAGCATGAGTCCTCTCACACTTCTTCATGCATTGCTTAGCTTCCAAAGGATGGGAGTCTCATTTAATAAGCTGGCATTTTATAAGCAACAGTATTGCTTATAAATTTGAATATGTTTGTAGTGTTTTAAAAGAGAAGCAGTTGGCTAGTGGGGAATGGCTCTTTGGATATGGCAGTTCATTCCCTTTGTATTACATTGAGGTAACATCTTAATTTCTGTGCTTGAGATATTTCTCTTTTGTTTCTTTAGATTGGTCTTTTTGATTTGGAAGTGAACTGTCTTACCAAGATCCTATTTGGGGCTCTTGTGGTGGTCTCGCTCGTCATGGTGGCCCTTCAGCACTTTGCCGGCCGTTGGTATCTTCAGATCATAAGATTTCTCCTCCTGTTCTCAAACATCATTCCCATTAGGTAAAGCAACTGCTCATTCTTGCCAGCAAAATACCGCTTGCTTTGGGTCCTCCTCCATGCTTCTAGTACGAACAAGCACATAAACTCTCATCTATTCCTCATTTGAGAACTAAGCAAATCTACAAATAGAAATCAAATCACTGTTCAAACATAAGTTGCTTTGTTGTTTCTGCTGAATTTGTTCAGCACGGTCACTCATTCGTTGACTCGAACTCAGGCTGTGTATTAGTCATTTAAGGCCCTTTCTCAGTGTTTGGGCTACCTAGTTACTTTGATAAGAGCAGAGCAAAAAATAGATGAGGAGGGTTATTTATACAGCAGGTAGTGTAACAGGAACCAGTTGCCTTTTAGAGGGGACTGAAACTTTAATATTTAATTATACGATTTTAATAAGTAGATTGCTACTTTCCATGTAGGTCTGGGATTCATTTCAGTTCCATTTTTAACCTGCTGTCTGCACATCAATCACGCTGTCCTTACTTGTCTGTGTCCATCTTCCCCTCAAATCAATTATATCTGTTCTTCTCAACATAATTTTACAATTTATCTTTGATTTACAATACCACTGCAGCAGTGCACAATCCTTCCCCCCATTTGCCACCCGACCACTGACTTTGAATATACTTCTCCCGAAACACACTCTTTGGCAGCTCAAATTCCGTATGGAAGTCTGCACATCAATCACGCTGTCCTTACTTGTCTGTGTCCATCTTCCCCTCAAATCAATTATATCTGTTCTTCTCAACATAATTTTACAATTTGTCTTTGATTTACAATACCACTGCAGCAATACACAGTCCTTCCCCCCATTTGCCACCCGACCAGTGATTTTGAATATACTTCTCCCGAAACACACTAGCAGCTCAAATTCTGTATGGAAGACATGGCCTTCCATTGCACTGTGGCTGTTCACAATGATTTTTTCCAAAGTTTAACTGGAGATATATTTTCTTTTTCTTTCTCGCCTTCCTCCTGCATAGTTTACGTGTGAATCTAGACATGGGGAAAATTGTCTACAGCTGGGTGATCCGCAGAGATTCCAAAATCCCCGGAACTGTGGTTCGGTCCAGCACTATTCCTGAGCAGCTGGGGAGGATATCCTATTTGCTTACAGACAAAACAGGTATCTGTGTAGAAAATAGAGTCATGGTGTGTTGTTGCTTGGATTTTGTTACATTTTTGGCCAGCCAGAAAGTATAATGTAGGATTTCTTTGGACTAGAAGAAATATGCATTTCCTGCCACTTTGACAATATGATTTAATCAGTTTTTGAAAAAAAAAAATTGAATTTTTTGTTCTGAATGCACTATAAGTAAGATGGGACAGGAATATTATGATACTTCAAAGAACACTTAAAGTGTGCTATTAAACTGAAAGTTGAAGGTAAAAATAAAGTTAAAAGCAACTTTTTAGAGTTAGTTTTCAAAGACAGATGAAGATACCTTACACGTGTAGGCAGAAATGCACCATCAATCTGTCTATGCTGTCCTTACATTTTTAAGATTGTGCATGAATTCAGAAGACCTAAGCTGTAGTGAAAACCTTGGCCTGACATAAAATCCAGGTCCCATTGAAGTTATTTCCAAAGGTTTTCTTTGGTTCCAACAGGACCAGAATTGTGCTTGCAGTTCTTCCTGTCATTGGCTTTGGGGTGAATAATCTCATTCTTATTTACTGGCATGGTAATGTGCACCGCTACTTCCTGGGAGAATTGGCCCTCAGATTTGTGAATATTGTCTTTTTTGCTGGCCTGAGACTGGTGCAGTGACTGATTCAGCTTCTGGCCCAGTGTCTCTTGGATTTGGGGTACAGCAAGGGCAAGAACGTGTGCTGGGGAATGGGTGTGTTGGTGCCCATTCCATGGCTGCTGCTGCTTTTCTTCCAGGAACTCTGACACAGAACGAGATGGTCTTCAAGCGACTTCACCTGGGAACGGTAGCTTATGGCCTGGACTCCATGGATGAAGTGCAGAGCCACATATTCAGTATATACACACAGGTAGAATTAAATTGCTTTACTTCACTCTGTTCACAGAGCAGTGTTCCAGGTCACTGGACTAATGGTGAATTCATGTGGCAGGGATCTGCCGGTTAACTGTTACTTTCTGGGGAAGTCTGAAGGTCATTGGATACTTAATACATAAATATTATCATGATTGCTAATTACATTTATAGATTGTTTCACATCCTAACCACCACAGCACATGCACAGATCTGTAAGCGTATGTGAGTGTGTGTGCCTGTGTCTTGCTGACGAGGTCTGATTGTCAAACAGCACACTTTTATTTAGATATTCACCACTTACAGCAACCACAGTGCTTGCTTCATTGAAAGATTGGCTCAGGGTAATATTTAGTGGATTAAATTGCTGTTTGAAATGCAGTGTACTGGGGCAATGATAAAGGAAGAGGAACCAGCAGTACTTAGTAAGCAGTAACAGAGAACAGCGTGCCAGTACTGCTGCTTTAGGTCTGATGGTTAAAAAAGAAAACGGTGAAAGTGGGATTCTTTCACTAATGCACTGGTGACGTCTGATTTGAGAAATATCTACAGCTAAAGAAGGCAGCAAAGTCAACATGTAAAGTATAGAACAGGAAAATCCTGTTTCAGGAGGTCTCTCCCTTGCATTCCTCTTTCACTATCACTAGGTGAGCCAGAATCTGAAAAGCCTTAACCTCTGTTCTTAGACTTTTATTTCAGTTTTGTGTGATAACCATGTAATGCCACGTCTGAGTCAGCAAACTGTATTCCTTAGCATGTTACAGCAGACAAGATGCTTATCAATTGAAACTTCATATAGATGCATGCACTTCCTTCTTAAAACAAGGGATGAGGTTTTACTTAAGAATATTATTACCTTTTTAAAAAAAATCAGCTGTCAGTGGCTGATGTTTCAGCCACTGATACTTATAAAAGTTTAAGAATTGTCACTAATTATGTAATCATGGAAGCATTATTTTTCATCTTCTGTCCATATCCATTCTTTCAACTGCAGCTAGAAATAACTTTTTTTGTGACTCACTGACAGTTAGATTTTCTCTTTTGTAAAATGTGATTCTGCAGACAAAATCTGCAGATGTTAGTGATGAGTTACTACTCCTGTGTCATATGTCAAGCATTTTTATTTCTCAATAGTTGCGGAATAGCTTCATTCCTACAGAAACCACAGACGTTGTTTTTGAAGTGCCTGTGCTTTTCCTTGGGCATGCACACCCATCTCAGTGATCTGGGTTTTTCATGTCACATTGTTTTCGCTTTGCTTGAGAGATTTTTAGGCTGAAGTGCGCTTTCTATACCCCCCACAAAGCGAAACACGAAGCCAGCATTCTTGCCTGGAAAAAGGCACCGTGTACTGTAAATAGGATTTTTATTTTTGGATTTTGTTCATGGTGGTAAAGACACACAGCAGTTTTCTTTGAACTCGGTGATCTTTTTGGTGGCATAGCTTTTCCCTGCACAGACTGTCAGGCTACAATGTGCTTTTAACTGAGCACAGGATAGTTGATAAACACCTGGTATTTTGAGTAACTATCTTTTTCACTGGCATGTCTCTCGGGTAACTTGTAACTCCTCT
>NW_010128998.1:7471-40840 GCF_000699245.1 Pterocles gutturalis | reverse complement strand
TTCCCTTTCATAGCTGCCCTAGCATCTGGTTCTTCTCTTAGTGTTGAGACCCTTAAATGACTGAGCTGTACTTAAAAAAAAACCCACCAAAAACCAAAAAAAAGAAAAACAAAACCACCAAACCAAAAAACAGCCAAAGCCACAGACTTCAGATCTATCTGCCCTCATTTTGTACTAAATCTCTAGAGAAAGCTTGACCACTGGTTAATTATTTGCCAAAGTATTTGTCAAGAACCTTTTGGTGACTGTGACTAGTCCAGTATGTGACTAGTGCTTTATGTCATTCGAAATGCACTTCAGCTCGGGGTTTGCTGTTGTTTGATTTCATTAAAACCTGTTACAACAGTGCTGACGAGCAATAATATTAAATTTGAAGATTTTGTGTGTCCTAATCACTAGAGTGTGCAAAATAGCACGTGGAGTTACACTGGTAAAGGATATGTCTCATAAAATGTTTATAATTACCAAGTGAGATTCCTTATAATGAGAAGCATTTGCTGGCAATGATTCATTTTGAACTGTAGTTCTTATACTTTGCTCTTATTTTTACCATGTTGTGGCCTTTGACCTGGAAGTGAAACTGTTGTCCTCTTGACACTAAAGGTTAACAGAGCAGGAAACTAGATCACTGTGTGTCCCTTCTTCAACCAGGATAATTTAGTAATTGTGCAATTATCTGAAGACTCCTATTCTGATACTATAAATAGTATTAAAAATTAAATGAATGTAATTAAGATTTTCTAGGTCCATACGAGTCATCTGTTTTCTGTTTTCCGCAATTATATTCTCTTGCACATGAAACCTAATTGACTCTAAATTTTCAGAGGCACTGGTCTTTTGTGGAGCGAAAAGTGGTTTCACTGAGTCCTCTGCCTTTGGTCTTTCCCCAGTTGGTGTTTGGTGGATCTGCAACAAAGGGTCTTTTTCTCAGTGTACCATTCCAAAAAGTTAGGTAAATCTTTCGGGGCACTTTACTCCAACAGTAACAATGATCAAGAAGTTGCGTTATGCTGGTGTATGTTCCCAGTGATGGTCTGGGTGAAGGTGTATGAAGAGGGCATCTCATTCCTGGGCATGTAAGAGTCTGCACAGCTGCTACAGATATGGTCTTCACTGAAGTAAAAAATACAAATCTTGTTTTTCTGCAATAAGACTTCATTCTGTTTCCTTTTTTATAAGCAATCTCAGGACCCACCTGCTGTGAAGGGCCTGACCTTAGCCACCAAGGTGCGTAAAACCATGAGCAGTCGAGTGCATGAGGCGGTGAAGGCGATCGCGCTGTGCCACAACGTGACACCGGTGTACGAGTCCAACGGGGTGACGGACCAGGCTGAGGCCGAGAGACACTACGAGGACTCCTGCAGGGTGTACCAGGCCTCCAGTCCTGATGAGGTCAGTATCCATTTGGGCATATAAAAATATAAATGCAACCTTGCTTACTGCTGAAAAAAAAAATTACTTGGTGAAAGTATTCCAGTCTAGCGAAGGGGATAATATTTTAATGCATTTATTGCTCTGATAACCCATGAATAAACCGTAAGTGCCCTCTCAGATGATACGCTTTAGCCAAATCAGCCTCTGCCTGAAGCTACAGAGCAGCATGGTGACTAGTACCTGTCTGTTATATCAGCCTCTGCGTCACAGGGTTTTGCTTATGTTTCTGCACACACCTTTTGTCCAGGGTATATTTTGCGTTTCAGTGCCATGAGTCCCTTTGACCACGTTTGGTAAATGATAGGAAATCTTGCCATGCTTGAGGGGTTAGAGCACTCCCACAAATCAGTTTGTCCCTGATCTGCAAAGCGTTCGAACTTACAGACCGAGTGAAAAGTTGTAAATCAGGCTGGGTAGTACTGCTAACCCAGGACACATGCCTTCCCATGTGGACGGGACAGACCCAGAGTGTGACTTGATTCTGCTGAGTGAGTAAAGTGCACAAGAGTTTGTCTCGGAGCAAAGCTGTGCCCTGACAGTTCTCTGCTGGCACCCCGTCCAGCCAGGGCTATGCTGGGTGATACAATAGAGGTAAACTTTGCAGCTCTCTGGAGACTTGATGGAGACTTTTACTGAACACTTTAGAGATCACATTCAATACAGGATTTAGGATTAAGGTGCTCTTTGTCACCCTCTGCAAAATTTGGAAAAATCTATACTTAGAGGGTTGTTTCCTTCAGTGGTGAAGACAGGAGGAATAAAACATTGTTTCGTGTATTGGTTATGCTTCTCAGATACATCCTCTTTAGTGCAACCAAGGTAAAAATTTGTTTTCTATTAATTTGTACAATTACAGTTGTTTTATGCCATTGAAAGAGACTGAAGTTTGAAACTTCCCGTAAGAATCCTACTGATGGTATGAGATCATATTGCCATTTAACTACAATCGAAGGGTTCTTCCATTTATTGCCCCAAATAAAACAGATTTGCTGCTGATAATAACTTTTCACCTTTGACATCAGGAGAGAAACTGGCTTTCCTCATCGTTAGAGGTATGAAATTGTTTGCACAGAAATAAATGTATTCATTAGGAGCCCAGCTGTGTGAGGATTTTGAGATTGTTGCCTGTATATATGGCTGAAGGATTGGCACACAGAGTTAGTTTTCACATTTCATGGACATTCAAAATATTCCCTATAGTGTTTTTCTTCCCAAGTAGGCAATTCATTCATTTCATATAATATGGTCTTGTCTGTATTACATGAAAGCAGCATCTTTGCTTTTTTTTCCCTGTCCTCCATTGATGTGCCTCCAGTGACAACAACCACTTACTCCTCCCTGGCTTTAGAGCTGGAGAGAAGCGTGCATGTCCTCTCCCACCGCATAATATAGGTTGATGTTTTGCTTACCTGCTTTTCTGATCTAGTGTGTTGCTCTCCCCCTAAAAGACAGCTTACAGAAATCAACTGCCTTCCTATTGAAACAAGTTCTGAATTATTTCCAGATGGTAGGTTTTGTGATGTGCATTTAAGGGTTTTTTTTTTCTTTCCTAAAGCATTTACCAGCTATTTTTGCACTTACCTTCTGTTTATTTACATATATACTGTAGTATATAGTGAAGTCAGTGATTTTTTCTTTTCCTTTTTCACTTTGTACTGTTCTGTCTGTAAAATATTTATGCAGCAATTTGTCTGAAATACCCAAGGGATTGTTGTTTGTTTGTTTTACTATAGCATGATAACTGATTCTTCCAAGATTATTATTTAAATTCTTTTTTCCTTTTTTGTGGTATCTTAAGTAGAGAATTACAGCGGGTTCAGAAATCAGATATGCTTTGCTGTACTGAGGAAATCTTGTGTGTAGGTCTTAGATATACAAATATTGTTTAGACGTGCTCTGTGTATGTCATACTAGATGGTACAAAATGCAGGATCAGCACAAGTCGAGTCCTTGAGAAGAGTGATGCTGTTAAATAACATCCCCTGTAGGGGAATGGCTTTGGACTCCTGTTAAAGTCAGCCTTTGAAATCCTATATCAATAAAATATTGCCATGGCAGGGAAGGTCAGTTTATGAAATGAGTACAAAAACTTGTATTCTCTTTACTTTAACAGCAAGGGTAATTTCTACCAGTTGGCATAGGATTCATTTCCTGTAACAGAAAGCAGGATTTCCTAAATTTGTTTCCTGTGCATGCTGCCATTTAGAAGTCTTGAAGTATCTTTGTTCAGATATCGGTTACAGCCTTGGGGCTCTGCAAGCATGTCAGTTGTAGCCATACAGTAACTAACAGGGGAAATGAAATAGATATAATCTGATCAGAGATAAGAGTGCCTGGGATTCCTGGGCAAACAGTCTTTAACCCTGACAACCCGCTGCAGCTGCCAGGACATGAAAGGGTGCACCGATGGGTTGGTTTTCTGCCTGTTGTCTGTCTGCCTAGGCAACCCTAAATGGGACATTTGTAGAGCAACTCATGGCACAGAAGGATCAATTTGTCTCTTTAGAATGAAATTTATTAGTCGATATCCACTTCAGTGGTGGCTTGGGTAATTTAATTGTCAGAAAGAGCAAAGTTTGGGGGATAGTGTGCCGAGCTGCTCTGCTTGTTCAGATCTGTATCTGACTTGACCTGGATGGAGCTGCAGACTCCTGGAGTGTGGTTGGGGACTTGATTGATTTCTCCTCATCACTGAGTATGTGCTCTCTTTAAGGCATATGAGGAGTTTCAAGGCTGCTTAAATCTTCTCGGTTTAAGCTGTAAATATATTTTTGCATCTTTAATGTTTCTCAACTTTTTGCTGGGACAGAGAGCACTTCCAGTTATCTTTTTGCATGGTGCAGAGTAAACCCCTCTGTCTCGCCCTGAGCTGGGAACATGCTTCCTGTCCTGGGTGCTCAGGCTCTGGCAGAAGAGCCATCGGCGCTTTTGTTGCCATCAGTGTTGTCCCCAGTGCCGGTGGCACTTCCAAAGGCTGGGCTCATTGTGTTGTCTGTTGAATGGGGATGGTAATTTCAATGCTTTTAGTACATCTGATAGGAACTCTTCAAAATTATATCACTTTCCCTCTTGGTAATTATTCATTAAGTCCTATAGAGGCTGGGAAGTGGTGTGTTCAAAGGGGTCAGCCCCACTTACCTCCGGTGCTGAATGCAGTTCACCTGGAGGGCCATTAAGGGCTGACAGGACCCACGGCTGCTTGGGAGCAGCATGGGCAAGAGCAATTTCTTTCATTATTTTCCTGTTCCATTGATGCACCTTTTTTGCAGTCTCAGGACCATCCAAAATGACTGGTGTTGTGCAATGCCATGCGGTTAGTTTGGAGCATGTCATGTACATGATGTAGCACCTTGGGCATGCTGCTCTTCCATCTGCTCCTCTGCAGAGGCTTTTCTTTTGGGAGGTTTAAATGCTTCCTGACATAGGATTTAAATGAGTCACTGGCTGGGAAGGAGGAGGTGTTTGTGAAAGAGAGGAGCAAAGGAGATGCTTTAACGGGCTGAGCTGGAGCAGAGATTTTTATCTCCAGACATTTGCAGCTTACCAACATGTGCAAATTAACAGCCAGTGCTGTGCACACTGAATGTCACATAACATCATGCTGTGAAAAATTCCTGATAATTGTTTATTAACCAGAGTATTAGAAACCCAAGCTCCATCTCTGCTCTGTGAGACTGTTAGGAGGATTATTAGCTGTACATTTTAATGCACTAAGGATAAAGAAGAAACTTTTGAAAATGTTTATTAACCAGAGTATTAGAAACCCAAGCTCCATCTCTGCTCTGTGAGACTGTTAGGAGGATTATCTAGCTGTACACTTTAATGCACTAAGGATAAAGAAGAAATTTTTGAAAAAGATAAGCTTGAAAGAGCCTTTGATTTGTTGTAATCTTTGTGAATAAGGCTGCAAAAACATGCTAATATTAAAACAAATATTGATTCAAATTGGTTTAAAGGTCTTTCAAGGCAAAGCCAACTCAACTAATTTTTTTTTATCTTGCGATTTAAGACTACTTTATGAAAGGAAAAATGTATTTTAGGTTGTCATTTAAGCATAATTGTGGATGAAAGGGAGCTGAGGTCACAAAAGATTCTCCAGTTAGACCCAATTGTATCAATATCTAGTAAAATTTTGACTCAGTGCAAGTATTTATAGATTCCATTTTTATCTGTTGTGCTTGTGATTTCCCAAAAGAAATTACATTTTTGTCCAAGGTATTTGTGGTCACTTAAGGCAGTAAAGGCAGAACCTGAAAGGCACCAGGGATAATTAACCTTCAAGTTATATGTGCCCAGCACTCTCATGCCTTTGAAAATGTCACTGCAAAATACTTCCAGTATTTCGTGTCTGTTTGGAGAAAGTATCCCTTGATCCTTTCTGGAGGCCAGTGATATATGGGCTCATGTCAGCTGCTGCTCCCATCCGTTACTGCCAAGACAGCTTCTAGGCTTAAACCCCCATATCTCAGTATTCTCAGTTGTAGACGGATGTGTCAGCTGAGGTGGGGATTCTGGGGGGATCATCAGAAAAGAAAAATAAAGCCTTTGGTCTTCTGTCATGACTCTGGTTGTAATCTAGTGAAAGCTTATAAAGAATTCAGTGTTGTATGTCCTTAAATACTGGAAGCTGCAATTATACCCACATAAGTTCAATTAAATTAATTCTGGTGTGTGCCTTGAAAAATCTGGGGTTTGATTGGGGTTTTTTCTTTTGTTTTTATAACGTGTGAGGAGAAGGGGTTCTCTGCTAAGACATGTCTGTGAGCCAGTGTTCAGCTGTCTTGATGATCAGCACAGGGGTTGAAAGTTATTGATGAATTGTTACTACCAAGCAGATAGAGTATAACACAGAGCTCATTTTGTTTGTTTGATTTTTTAATATGAATTTTTAATGTGCTCTGCATTAGCATTTCAGCTTTGATATTGTAAATAGAGGGTGAAAGCATTGTTTTGAATTCTTGATTTCATAAACAGCCAGCTGGGAAACATTCAAAAAGCGTGTGTAAAGAGACTTATCTGACCCGCCCAAGCAGAGCTCTGGGCACCCCAGGCCCGGGTGGAGGGTACCTGTGCCTGCCCTTGCCGAAGGGTTGTCCTTCAGGATGTGGCAGCCAAAGGCAGGGAGTGGACCGCCTCCTGCTGAGAGTCTGGGACAGCCCGGCAGCTGAATCAGACAGGAGCTGGGCTGTCCAAAGCTTCTAACCAGGAGCAGCCCACCAGAAAGAGCCATATCGGAGCACCCGCATATGTGAACAGATCCACTCCATAGCACCATTGATGAGTAATGAACGTCTGTGCAGCCCCCGCTGTTTCCTGGGGGACGTGTGTCCTGGGCTGGCTGCTCTCACCGTGGCCTTCTCCCCTCAGGTGGCCCTGGTACAGTGGACAGAGAGTGTGGGTTTGACGCTGGTGGGCAGAGACCAGTCCTCCATGCAGCTGAGGACACCGGGTGGCCACATCCTGAACTTCACCATCCTCCAGATCTTCCCCTTCACCTACGAGAGCAAGCGCATGGGGATCATTGTTCGGGTAAGTGGCTTTGGGTAAGCTCTCATGTCTTTGTGAATCTCCTTCTAGCACAATGTGAAACATATAAAATGTTTGCTGTCGGCTGTGCTGGCTGAGTTTTGCAGTCTCTCCTACTTCAGGCTGTAAGCTGGTTCTCTATTTTGAGCTCATAGCATCTCATTGCTAGGTTTGTTTAGTGACACATCCTTTTCCTTGGCCATATTTGGTGGTAAGTGCTGTAGTGCCCTGAGACATCTTTAGTTTATTGATCTTTGGTCCTTTGTTCAAAATAACAAGGAGCCTAAGCTTCCAGCTTCCTCCAGCTGCTCCTTCCCACTCACATTTTTAATTCATCATGTACTCCGGGGTTGTTTCGGCTGTACAGCTCCTCTGTCTGCACACATCGCTTGCTGTAGGGCACTGCTGGGACCATGTCAGGTTGGGGACGGGTGTCCAGCCAGCCCATCAGCCAGCACTGCTGCCGACCACGAAAGCGTGCCTCTGGCAGTGCAGTGGAGCCTCGAGGATAGTGCTGGGAAGGAAGAGGGAGCTTGAGTGTTTCCCTCCAGCTATGAAATAGAAGGCCCTGGGGATCCTGTAAAATGTTGGGAGAGGATTTTTGCTACGAGTGCCAGGTGGAAGGGGACACATAGGAGGGACTGGTGGAGCAGAAGAAGATAGCTAAAATCTCTGTCTGTATGCTGAACCAGGGCTCAAGAGCTTCGATAATCAGCAGAGATGCCACTTTATCTCTCAAGTAAAGCTGTTTCAGGAAATCTTGAAGCTAGCGCTGCCAGCAAAAGAAATAGTCACAGTTACCTTGTCCCCTGGGACCCAAATTCTGTGTCCCCTCCCATAGTGGCTGACACAGCAAGGAGGGAGAGGCTCCCAGTACGGGCAGGACTGCTCTGTCCAGGGGAGCAGGCACCAGCAGCATCCCAGGGAAGCTTGAGCTTTGAAGCCTCGCTCTGTGTCCCTGGGGCTGTCTTTTCATCTTTCCAAAAGCTCCTGCCCTTCCTGTCATGTCTGTGCTGCGGTCATGCTGGCAGAGCTGGGGGGGCTGTATGGTGGACTGGAGCTGTGAGTCGACCCAGGTCACGAGTGCTTTGGGGTCAGCCAGGAGCAGGAACCCGAGCTGGTTCACAGGTCCGGCTTACACCGTGTCTCCAGAGCAGTTTTGTGGTGGCACAACAGGAGGTGATGGAGGTGGCAGCAAGTGGGAAGGATGGGGGGGATCCTGGACCGATGTCACAACAAATAACTTTAGGATATTGTTAGACGCATTGTGGAAGTGCTCCCCAGATCTCTGCCAGGCATCTTGTGTTGCCATCGCAACTTGTGTTAGACCTTGCAGAAGTACAACACTGCAGGAGGAGGTGCTTGTAGCTGCAGGGAACTGTGGAGATTTTTTTGAGCTGTTTAACAGAGCCCACAGCCATGCTGAGAACACAGTGTCATGAGCAGCATTTGGAAATAGCTGATCTAAGGTAACAGCGTGCATTTGTGCAAGTACCTCTATCAGCAGCAGCAGGCACTGCGCACACTAAATACGTGCCCAGCTGAAATTGTACACAGAATTTTGTGGTTTTGTATACAATTACAGTATAAGATCGGACTCTCAGAAAAAAATGCCTTAAAAAGAAAGAAGAAGAAAATATGTGTGTTAGAAACAGCTGAGCTCCGTTGTCACCATTATCATCATTAGTTTTCAAGATAGTGCTAGAGAATCAATCTTAGTAAGATACACAAACCCAGCTATGGCAAGGCACTTCCATTTGCTTGCAAAGCAACAAGGTGAAGCAGTTTGAATATTTCTTTTGGTGATAATAAAACATTCTTGTTTTTTACTGAGAGTACAGACAGATAATTGGTACCAGGAATCTAAAACATGAATATGAAACCTATAATCCAGAGCAACATATGATTTGTTGTATCATTTCGTGAGATGTTCAGCTTTGTTATTTAGGATGAGGAGAACAGGTAAAATTGGTGGGGTTTTCCTTTATTTTTTTTTTCTTTTTTCTTCTTTTCCCCCCTCCATTTATTTTGTGGTAAAACTGGGTTGCTGCATGTTTATTTGGGGGTATCTGGAAACAGGATGTAAAAATATCTTCTGCCTCATGTATTTTATGTTAACAACAGTAGGAGGAGTAGCATTTGGTTTTAGTTAGCAAGAGTCAGGATCAGTATTGCACGCATGGGCCTCATTGATAGCAGATTGACTTGGTCTGCTTTATTGGCTGATGTTCAGTAGCTTCACAAATTTCAACTTCTCTGGACCCGTGGAAGAGCACAGCCCCTGTCATAAACAGCACCGTGAAGGGGTGATATAAAATGGAGCAATGCAGTGGTTGTATTCAACAACAACAAATACTATGGAGAATTTCAGTATTCCTGCTACCAAGAGATTTGGTGATAAAGATGGAACTGTAACATGTGCATGTAATTATTTTTGCAAACAAGCTGCGTGTAGTGCAAATTGAAAATCATTAAAGCTCATGCAAATGACTGTATTTGTGTTACGCTACTTGAGTATTTTGAAAGTGGATCTCCTGTTGTTCAAGGAGCTACTTTTAAATTCTGGATCACACACTAAAGTACAGTATGGGGGGGACAAATTTGGATTTCAGGTTGTTCCAGGCTTTGGAATATTAAAACATGCCCAAGGGCAGGAATGTTAGTTGCAGTGGCTGATGGGCTGAGCTTGTACAAAGTAATTGGTGTGTTAAATCTGTGAATCTGGAGATCCAGCTGAATGTGTTTGAACATAGACAGTCCTCAGTGTTCCCACTAATGTCTCCTGTGTGGTGCATATCCATTTAAGTACAGCAGGAGTAAATTCTTCAGATTAGTTATTTTTGTAGTGAAAATGATGTGCAGACTTCAGGCAACCATTCTGAGACCTGGAATAAAAAGATCAGCTATAACAGAGGGAGGACTAAACAACCTCCCTCCCCATTGCTTACTGTAAGTGCAAACTTTTGACATGGTGCTGTTTAATCCAAGGTTTAAGAAGTGGGCTAACCTTCGAAGCCAGGGTGTGTTTCGTTAAATTATGTTTATATGCTCAGCAGAGGAGTGGATGCCCTTGAATTTCTCATCTAAAGGAGTCCTCTTTTTTACTCTCTTTGGTTTGAGATTTATTTCTTTTAAATTATCTATGATTTATATTCTCCCCCTTTAGGAAGAAAAAGGTTTCTGTTTTGCATTTCTACATTTAGAATATTACTGCTGCCAAAAGCAGCAAAACTCCCACTTGTGGTCAGTGGGAGCAAGCTCAGGCCCAGACCCTGACTGTAAATAGTGTTTACAGAAGCACTGGCCCCTCTCTGTTGTGCTTGTTAATTTAGTGTCTTTATTTTGCAGCAATTGAGCTGCTGCTAAGCCACTAAAATCAGCTCCCTGTGTACCCTGTGCAGAAGTAGGTTTTGAGTAGCAGATGCTGGCTGCCTGGGTATTACTTTGACGTGTTCCTGTATACTCCAAAATAATATCTTCGAGCAGGGTTTTCATTTTCATTAAAAAAAAAAAAACAAGCATTTATAAATAGGTAGTTGTCAAGTAAATTTTTTTTTAATGGAACATACATGTATGCCTGTGTAGGAACTCCATTTGGTTTTGATCCACAACTTGCAAGGTGTTTACCTCTTCAGTGTATCTTCTAAAACTGTGCTACTTGCTTAAAAAAACAGAAATAAGGGCAGGGAAAGTAGCATGAAATATTGAGAAGACAAAATTCACAGCCAGAGAGGGGAGGGAGGGAGAAGCTGCAGAATGAAGCTGTGCTCAGGATGGTAGTGAGTAGAATTCATATGGTAATATTTTCTGCTCAACTATACAGATATTACCCGTTCTTATAAACTGAAATTTTTTCAGCTAGCAGGAGCCATTGTGAGGGTCCTGCCAGGCTCCCTGTACAATCTGGGTATGGAGTTTCAGCGGTGGTTCGTGCGTCCAGCCCAGTAGTGCTCTTGCTGAAGTGTGTGGCAGAGACCCGTCTGCCCTGCTGGTCCTGCCTGCTCTCGCTCCTGTAAAAAGACATCACTTCAACACATAAGTTTTAGTAAATAAAGTGGTAGTTAATATTGAAAACAAGTAGCAGATGTTGCCTCATTTGGGATATCTTTGCAATATCTGCTTGTTTACGTGTGATCAGCTGTCATTTCTGTAGCTGATTATTTCAGTTCTAAGAAGCCTTGTTCTACCAAAGCAGGCACTCTTCACCGTACTGTTTGCTGACTTACCTTCTTGAGAGAAGGCCTGTTTGACCACAATATTTTCCATTCTTCTTTTTATTTGCGTTATTTTTCCCCTTACCCATGTGGAATGATCTTTGTTGTAAAGCAAAGATAGTGCTATTGTCATATCTGAATTGAAAGAAGCCTTTGAACCGTGGCCAGAGTCCGACCACGGTGGAAAAAGATGCCTCTCCAAAACAATATAACTGGCAAATCTCTGGGTAGATTTATAGTGTGATCTTACCATAATATGAGAACGCACTAACCTCCTATTGAACTCGGTGAGAGGAAATGACTAATGCAAGGAGATAGCTGATACAGTATTTATATTGGACAAAAAATCTAAACTATCTTAGGCCAGTTCTGCAGCACGGGAAGTGGAGTCTTTATTCAGTTTCCTACAGAGATGTTGTTAGACACTTTTTAATCAAATCGTTTAATAGATAAACCGTTACCTTTGGCTACTGCCAGAAGTGTTGTGTTTTATTTAAGCAGATTCTAGTTGTTTTGATAGTGACACACGTTTTGCTTTGGGCATGTGGGATGTGTGGTATTGGTATATGAAGGCTGAATGTTCCAGGACATTGAAAACCATGCTTACACTTAATTGTAAGAACCTTCCTTGTGGATATCTCTATGAGCTTGGCAAATATGTTCACTAATGGAGCTTCATTATCCTTGGTTACTTCTTAATTTCCCTAGCAAAGACAATTCTTTTCTGTGCATTTTTAGTCTCCACATCAGGTACTGTTTGTTTTGGTTTGGTTTGGTTTTTTTCCTCTGTGGATGTAAACTCTGTTTTGTCAGTGCCATAGGGCATTAGGCTTTTACCTACGACTCAGCCTCTTCATGTGTGAGAACCTTCACCATTAGTTCCTGTAATGGCAGAACAGATTGACGTGTATATTAAATAGCGTGAAAATACGTCCATTGCACTTTTCTTTATTTTTTTTTTCCTCAAGTACTTTTCCCCCCCTTAGTTCACAGCTGTCTATTTCCAGACCTTCCTGGGCTTTTTGGTTTTGCGTGTTAAGTTTATTTTCCTCCTATCCCTGGTGGCTATCTTGGTTTACAGAGCAGTTTGTTCCTTACTCATTGTTTTGTCTCCTTTGAGGAAATTGCCAGGGTTTCCATTAGCTTGTAATACTAATAGCTGTGACCTCCTTAGGTATCTGCCTGGTTAGAAGGGATTTTTTAATTTGTGGTAATGTAAATATGCTTTGCTTGCAGCCTACAAATTACTTCTATCAGATAAGGGAGGCAGCAATCTAACCTTTCTGCGGCAAGCGTAAACTTTAATTACACTTATGCCATGTAATGTTACAGGGGGTAAATTTGAGTGATTTTTACTCTGTTAAGCTTTGTGCATCTGTTTTATTGTTTCAGGTAAGTATGAAATAAATTTTCAGAGGAGTGAGGGCTAGAGGTAATTCCAAAGGCACACGCAGCTGGGATTGAGAGGTGTCTGCATGGAAATCACATATTGCTGGTTTAAAATGTGATCATCCTTTTCTAGAGTATTAATCTCTGTCTGTGAGTAACCAAGCTGCAATTGAATAGACATCTCTGTTTGGCCCCGAGACAAGATGCTGAGCCACATGGACCTTCAGCCTGACCCAGCACAGACATTTTTGTGACTGCTGTGCAGAAAACTCATCAATTAGCTTGCTTAGGCCCCTCCAAAGATGGTAACATTGGCCCAACTTAGACTCTTCTGTTTCTTATCTGCAGGATGAATCAACAGGAGAGATCACCTTCTACATGAAGGGGGCTGATGTGGTGATGGCCGGGATTGTGCAGTACAACGACTGGCTGGAGGAGGAGGTATGGGGCCGTCTCTCCTATGTGTGGAGAGTTTCTCGTGTGAGTGCTTTTCTCTTTCCAGGGTAACCGTGGCAAATCTTGTCAATGTGGCAGAGTGGACATAACTGCTGAAACATCTGCCAGTCAGAAGGTCACTGGTCTTGGCAATTCATTGGCTTAGTCTTCAGACAAATATATATGCAGTAACAAGGAAGTCAGGTGGCGACTTCAGCATATTTAGTGCAGAATAAATCCTGTCCATAGAATGGATTTTGCTCAGAACTGATCACCACTCAAGATCACCAAATTTGTCCTGAGCTTGATCCTGCGTTTGGATTTATTTTAGACTGAAAGGTCTAATTAAAAAACTACATTTGGCAGCTTTGTACTGGGATCACCAGATCAGTGGTGATGTTGACACAGAGTTCATAGCAGTAGCTTCAGTTACTGATCCTCCCCACCTCCAAACCCTGGTGTTCAGAGAAATAATAATACCTTGGTCTTAGTTTAAAGAGTTTACGGCCAAAGATGTGAACTCTACAAATCAAAGCCTTGTGACCTTTTACTTAGAGAAAATGAAATTGGGGGTTTGATTTTGCCATACTGGTATAGCAAAGAGGACATTTGTGTTTCTGATCACTGGGATAGATTACAAACCGTTGCAGATCTCCTTTTTTCCTCTGGGCTTTATCATGCACTTTATCAGATGTTATAGACACACTGGGGTTGCTCAAATGGGACGGTTATTTTCTTAACCTGCTATCTCACATTGCCATCTCTGCAATGCTGCACATAAATCATCTTACTTGAGATGCTGGTTATGGTTTACAATGTGATACTTCTTTTCAGTGCGGTAACATGGCTCGGGAAGGCCTGAGGGTTCTTGTCGTAGCCAAGAAGTCTCTGACGGAAGAGCAGTATCAAGACTTTGAAGTAAGTTTTTACTTGTTTTTTTTTCTTTGTTTTTAAACAAACAATCAGTGAAGTGATTCTCGAAGACCTCTCCTGATAATGCTGCCTCTCATCTCCCTACTCCTTCTGCTTGAATTGTCATTCTTCAATGTCTGGCTGTTCTTTTAATCAAAGTGGCTTTTTAAGTGCTGTGTATGAAACTGGATCCCAGCCAGGACCCTCCAAAACAGTTCCTGAATCCTGCCCTTTACAATCTTTTGTGGTTATAAATTCTGCAAATATTCATTAGTTGTCAGACACATTATGTTTGTGTGGGGAAATGTGCTGGCTTTTAATTTTCTTTGTTGCGTTCTGACATCCAGAGAAACTACAGCCAGCCAGAATATAACTCCACCAGGCTTCACGGAAACACGGGCTTACATGCGTGGGGTGTGTTCGATGGGTCTCTACACACAGCACTGACTTGCTTACCGCAGGCAGGCAAGACACGAAGGAGAACTGCTCAGTTAAATGCAGCGATGAGATGGTGGAAATGTTTAGGATTATCTCTTGCCCTGGTTTGTAGATGTGTTGGTCGCAGAAGCTGTGGTTAGACCTGTGGTGCGGGGGAGTTGTGCCCAGGCTGTCTGCAGGCATCAGCCACTGCTCTGTGTCTGTGTGTGTGCACGAGGACGCGCTGTGCGCCGTGCTGCCTGGCTGGGACAGCACACGGACAAAACGACAAAAACCTCCTGACATATTTTCTGCTTTATTCTGTAACACACATCTCACGTTCCCAAGCCGTTACAGGTGGCATCATGAATGAGAGTTAGCAGAGGGGGGTTAGCTGGTTAACCGGGTGTTCCACACAAACGCAGGCTGGCCATGGGAGTGACTGTGGCTGTGTCTGCTCTGTCCCCAGGCACGCTATGTCCAGGCAAAGCTCAGCGTGCATGACCGCTCCCTGAAGGTAGCCACGGTCATCGAGAGCCTGGAGATGGAGATGGAGCTGCTGTGTCTCACCGGTGTGGAGGATCAGCTGCAGACGGATGTCAGACCCACTCTGGAGACGCTGAGAAATGCTGGCATTAAGGTCTGCCTAACGTAGTGTTGCTCCTAGCAGGAACACTTGGACCCTCTGGAGTATGTGGCACAGTCCTACAGAAAGTAAATTAAGACAGTTTGGGGGCCCTGTCAGACTGAACATCTCACCAGGTGCCCTTTGCGAGTGGGAGCAGCGGGGCTGGCCGATGCATTTTAAACATCACTCTGGGAACAGAACATACTGGAAGTAGTAAATGTTAACTAAACGTGTGAAACCATGTCACACTTTGTGCTTTTCTTCCCGTAACGTGCTCTGGCGCCTGCTGAGAAACCAGGTGCATAGGCAGGAGAATTTTGGGCAAGTGTTTCTTTCAGACAGTTGCATGAAGCAAGGCTGGTTTGGATGCGTTGGGGGCTGGTGCAGAAACTCTGGTGCTGGGGTTGCAGCACTGGGCTGTGAATATCCACGTTTTTGTAGCCACTAGAGGGGGTCTGAGCCCAGTGAATCAGGGACTGGACTTTTTTTTTTTTTTCCATTTTTCTGAGACTTGGACTCCTACAGCCCCAGCTGTGCTCAGTGGTGAGGAAACCGCTGCGATGCCTGCTTAGTTTCTCTCTCTGAAAACTTGTCAGTCAGATCCCAGACTTGCAAAAGGAAAAAAAAAAAAATGGACTAAACATTCAGATTTGGGTAAGAAAAGTAGGTAAAAGGTTCTGGTTGTGGTTTCTCTGTTTTAAGTAACAAAGTGAGCAAAAATCTTGAGCTGTGCTGTGAATGCAGAGCAGGGCTGTGTGTTTGGGATTTAGGTAGGAAGTGGAGTGCAGGGCTTGGGACAGGCTTCCAAAAGGGCTTTCTGTTTGGAGCCGTCCCTGCAAACAGCAGGGATGTCAGCAGAGAATTGAGATGAGCAGAGTCAGACAAAGCTCCTTTAGCAGCATTATGGCTTTCTCCCCCTGCAGCCCAGTCCAGGCCAGATATTCCAAAGTGGTTTCATTTTTTTTCTCTTCACCTTGGCTGGAGTTGGTGTCAGGGTGTGGAGCGTGTCGTGGCACAGCGAGCGCAGCACTTCTGAGCACTCCTTGCAGTGGTATGTTCATTAGGGTATTGCATGCAAGAAGTAAATCAAGAGTGGAGGCAGTCTTGTAATTCGTTACAGGGACCATCTTGTTAAGATCAAATCTTTTTCCAACCTCAGATTATTAAACAAATAAGTGAGTCTTCCTGTGTTTTTTCGGTTTGGGTTTGGTTTGGTTTTTTGTTTTTTTTTTTTTTTTAAAGTTTCATTAAATATTCTGGGGCAATGTCTTAAAAGAATAAAAACATCAGTGGAAAAAAACAAAATAAACCCTATTTACACTGTTGAGGAAATTCCCTGCCAGATTATAATAGGGTTTTGCTAGTGAGTATTGCTGCTGACATTGCTTTCTGATGCCCCTCCTCACCAGCACAAAATAAAAGAAGCAGTGTATATTTAAAAAAAAAAAAAAAATTCTTAAAAAAAAAAAAAAGCCAACCAACTTAGTCTGTTCCAGACACACACATCAGCAGTGAGCTAACCCCAGTTGCATCATCCACATTTCAGGCAGGGCCATGAGGGATCTTTCAGTAGCAAGGCTGCTTATTTCAGCGTACGAGAAATGGCTGGGGTGGGACACATTAACACACGCATACACATTCTTTAGCTTGCATTTTGTGGGTTTATCAGCACAATCTTGAAATATTGCAGGTGGGAAAAATGTTATACGTGGTTTGTAAGTTCTTTTGCGTTTCAGCCTCTTTAAAAGCTTTGCTTTCTTTCTGCTGTGCAAGTTTTCTTGTATGTTTTAAAGTAGGGCTTTTTTAGAAAAATAATTCGTGTACATATTCTAACAGTCCTTTTGTATGCCTGAACTGGCCGCTGGTACTTCTAGATGTCCTGCAGACACGGTTGTTAAATTTTGTATTTAATCCGTTAAATATTTGGATTTTAGGTGTGGATGCTGACAGGGGATAAGTTAGAGACAGCCACGTGTACAGCCAAGAATGCACATTTGGTGACACGGACACAGGACATCCATATATTCAGATTAGTGAGTAACACCCACATACCCCTCTCTCAAGACTTGTTCAGGCCCCAAATTCTGGGACAGGAGGGGGGCTGAGAGCACAACTGTTTTCCAGCAGCAGAGCCAGAATATTTTTCTTTTAACCTGGCTCTCTGTCCCCTGAGCTTTTGTTTATTTGTCTGTGTGCTCTAACTCAGTGTGCTGCCTGCCCATATTACTTTTGCTCCCTCTGAGACTTCTTTCTTTGTTTTCTCATCCCAAGGAAGCAAAGCCTTCCTCAGTTTCTGTCTTTTTCCCCAGGTGACTAACCGTGGAGAAGCCCATCTAGAGCTGAACTCCTTCCGCCGGAAACACGACTGCGCTCTTGTTATTTCTGGTGACTCGCTGGAGGTAGGCTCCACACACCCCAGGCTGTTCGAGAACAGCCCCAAAACACTGTGGCTGAATTAAGATTTTTTTTTTTTTTAAATAAACTTTCATAGCACAAACATCAGTGATGCTTCTGATTTCTGTAAATTAGGTGTGTCTGAAATACTATGAGTATGAGTTCATGGAGCTGGCTTGCCAGTGCCCTGCCGTCGTGTGCTGCAGATGTGCTCCAACGCAGAAAGCCCAGATTGTGCGATTGCTCCAGGAGAGGACCGGCAAGCTCACCTGTGCAGTAGGTAAGGGACTAGGTAGGGAGGAGTGACCGTGGAGGATGTTGTCTTTGTTATTTCTTCTTTTGAGTGGACGGTCACATGTCATCTTGTAACACCTGGAAATGCTGAGTTAGGAAACTGTTTTTGTGGGATGGCCGATAAGGTGAAGTTTCGTATACGGAAACTTCAATGACAAGTTATGCATAGTTGTTTGGGATGATATCTTTGCAAAAGAGAGCTTGAACTTGATCAGGTAATGTGCTGTTGTTAATCTGTGAACTTTATTTCAACATTGTAAGTGCAATGGTGCACCTACAACTCAAAGTGATGAGTGACCTGTGGGTCTAGTAAAAATAAAACTTATTGAAGAATTTAAATTCATTATTTCTGTTTAAAATCCTGCTTTTATTGATAGGGTTAAATGTTTCTTCTAATATTACAGTCTGGTGCAGATGCCTTTGCTGGGGTTGCAAATTGCCTCTGTTGCTTAACTACCAATGTCGTTTGTCTGTGCTGTGACCTGCAGGTGATGGAGGGAATGATGTTAGCATGATTCAGGAGGCTGACTGTGGTGTTGGAGTTGAAGGAAAGGTGAGATTATCTTGTGTTTAGTAAGACTTCGTATGGCAACTCAGAAGCTAGTTTGAAACTAACTCTTAAATGAACCTCAGAAATTTGTGCTAGAAAGTGAGAAGCTTCCACAAGAATATCAGACTGATAGCCTTATCGTGAAAAATAATTTCTTGATAAAGGAGACCACTGCTTAACAAAGTTCAAGTTCATTATTTGGTTCTTCACAGATCCTGTGAATTTGGACCATCGTGGTCAGTTTGGAGGTTTTTAATCATGTGTAGTTGCTCCAAATGCTGGAGTTCTGGTTATTCTGATGAATACACCCTGCATGTACAATTAAACACTGGTTGTATTAGTTTAGAAAGCAAACTCTGGGTTGGACCTCTGGTTCTTGCATATGGAGCTGTTTGGAGCTACAAGACTGGATTTGGCGGTGGTGGAAAGACTCTTCTTGCAGCAAGCCAAAACATTAAAATTGAATGAACTTTTGAGGCAAAAATTTGTGTTCAAAACTGACTTGGTATGAGTGTCATGTTAACATGCTTGTTGTGAATCATAATCCAGAGGGTTGCTTAGAATTGGAGGCCAGGGTTCAAATGGGAATTCTCCTCATGTTTTTGCTCTTTGCTTAAAAGCCATGGTGGAAGGCAGAAATGCTGAGGTAATACTCTCCCCCACCTAATGTATTGCAAATTTTCTTGGAAATTCTGTCAGTGATAGCTAAATAATAATAAGATTTTTCTTTGTTTCCAATAATGAAGTGATCTCGCTATGCTTTTACTTGCTGTTGTACACAGGAAGGAAAACAGGCATCCCTTGCCGCCGATTTCTCTATCACCCAGTTTAAACATCTGGGTCGTTTACTAATGGTGCATGGAAGGAACAGTTACAAGCGGTCTGCAGCTCTCAGTCAGTTTGTGATCCACAGGAGCCTGTGCATCAGTACAATGCAGGTAAACAGACTGTCGTGATGGCTTTTTCAATCGAGAGGTGAAAAAGCAAAATCAAAAAGTAAAGGTTCTCCTTTTCATTTTGGATGCAACTATTTCTTCTCCCGAAAATTTTCATGGGTTGGAACTAGAGGTTATTACTTGGCTATGAAAACACACATCAGCAACTTTTCCAAAACTGGACAAACAATGTTCTGCTTTAGGAAACACGGCTGTGATGCAGCATGTCTTTGCGGTCATTTAGCAATGCTAGGAAATACTGAAAATCTGAAGCAGGGCGATGCTCTTAGGGAAGGTCTCTGCTGACTGGGTACACTTCTTTTTCAAGTGTGTTTTAAGTAAGGCCTTCAAATAGTGAGACTAAAGTTAAGCAGCTGAGGAGGACCTGGCTCAGCCCCTGATGAGGTTACCGAAAGCTGGGTCTGGCGTGCGGTGGAGTGTTCGCAGGAGCCGTGCCGCAAAGGCTGCTGAAGCACGTATCAACCTTCCCAAGTGCTCGGCAGCTTGCTGCAGCAACGTGGAGGCGGGCTGTTCCTCTCCATTTCAAAGGGAACCGTAGAAACAGATTTGGTATTCACAAAATTTACGTTGTTCATGTGTGCTGAGCCTCAGTGTAACAAAAATGCAATTGCCAGTTGGCAGGGAGAGTTGAAGGAGATTTTAGGAGTTCATGAGCCAAATTCCGTTCTTAGCTGTGGTGGCGTGAGTGAAAGTTACAGTTAAGGACAGAGGTTACTCTTTGGGAGTTGCATTTCCACGCCATAGTGTACTGATATATTCCCTAAAAATGCTAAGGTTTTTTAAAGTATTTTTGAGAAAGCAATTTCTGCCATTTCCCCTTTTTAGAATAAACCCCTTGGAGAGGGATGTGTAGAGACAAAAGCTTCAAACTCAGGGGACAGTCTAGCTTACTCTGCAGCTAAAAACAAGAGCAGAAAACAAACCCATAACTTCTGACAAAAAAAAGAAAAATTAATCTTGAACTCCTTGGAGCTTGTGTTAGTGAGTGTTAACCCTTTCCATTGTGAAGGCATCATCCAGGCATAAATCAGTGGGCACCTGTTCTTCACAACATCTGTATGGCTTTGATCAAACCAGTGGGCTTTGGAGGAAACTCTTTATGTTCTTTTCTGTGGAACTACATTACAAAAAGTTTTCCAAGTCCAGCTTTCCAGTGTTTGCTGTTAGCTTTCGTCCAAGGTTTGCATAGGAATAAAATGGGTTGATATTACATTCTCCTGTCTTTGTTTCAGGAATTTGGAGAGCCCATTGCAATTGCGTTCCAGTTTGAACAGAGTATATTTTTAAGCTGTTACTTTCACTGCAGTATCTAACACCTGAAAAGCTTATTTCTTTTCTTTCTTAGGCTGTTTTCTCATCAGTATTTTACTTTGCGTCAGTTCCTCTCTACCAAGGCTTTCTCATCATTGGGTAAGAGCTCACTTTTTACTGGTAGTGTGTAAAACCTGTGCATGATGAATAGATTAGGGCTAATTAACATGCAAGGCATGCACGTCTCCACTCTGCGTGTTTCACAACATTGCTTCAGAAGATGGATGTGATCGTTGTCCCCTTTCTGCTACTCTGCACTGAGCAAAGCAACTGAGGCAGTGCAAATGCTTCTAGAAACCTTTCAAAAATTCCATTTGTCACATTCAGACCATGAGAAGCAAGCCATCCTGCAGGAAGCACTCCTTTGATCCTAGTAAAAAGCAGAGGGACAGTCATGCTCTGGTGCCTGCATGGCAGTGAGAGCCAGTGACCAGCTCCTGACGGTGTCAGAAAGGGGGGAACAACCCAACCTCTTTAACAGGAGGAGTCGGTTCCTGTGTAAAATACAATGGGATTACATTTGTAATGCCTTCTAGACTTTTGAGTACATAATTAAAAAGCAAACAGAAAATTCATCTCCGTTGCCTTCTGATGCAAACAGGATCATGCCTGAACTGTGGAGCAAAAGTTGGGATGGGGACAGGTCTGTCCTTGGCTCCATTAATAGCCCTGTAACACCAATTGCAGTACTTGAACCAGTCATCTGTGTAGGAGTGTTTATAATCAAAAGCCATTCAACACAGAGATCCTGCAGGTTTTTCCTACAAGGAAAACTCTGGTGGGTTCCATTTGCAAGTTTTTGTAATATGTACATCATTTGGCACTTCAGGAATACTGTATTTCCTTTCTGAAGACTAGCATTTCTGTTTGCTCACCTACACCTTAGGTAATTTACTGGTCTTTACTTTCTTCCCAGGTACTCCACAATTTACACAATGTTTCCAGTGTTTTCTCTAGTCTTGGACAAGGATGTTAAATCTGAAGTTGCGATGTTGTACCCAGAGCTCTACAAAGATCTTCTTAAGGTGTGAGAGGCTCTTGTTTGTCTGTTTTGGTTAAACGCAAGATCCCTGTCTTGATTTGAAACTCTCTAAATGTGTAAAGCTAAATATATTATCAGCAGATATAGGACTTTATAATGCATTTTCAAGCAAAATTGTTTTAAAGGCAAATTTGAATTAAAAGATACAACCAGATTTCCTGGCAGTTTGTTACTAAATGCTGCATGAAATACAATTTATTAAAAACGGCTGGGGAAATAGAAGTTCCATTCTGTGGGAAATTCTAAGGATTTAATATTACTGATTTGTTCCAAAATAAAGGGTATAGGGAAATTCTCGGGGATTTGGCACTATCCTGAAGCCAGAACAGGGGGTGGGGGAAGGGATATGCTCATTTGATGGATGGAGGAGGTTATCACATGGTTTCTTGAATAGAAATTTGCCTTGAGGATGATCTAAAGGGACCTAAAGTTTTTGGTTTCTGTGCCATTTTTGTAGCTTTAGTATGAAAGTCAGGTCCTTCTTAGACAAAGAAAACTGTATTTGATATTTACCATAGAAATATCAGCAAGGTAAATCTTGTCTTAGGTTTTTTCCCCCTTTTTTTTTTTTTTTTTTCCTGGAAAATTTTTTGAATAACTGGGGTATGCAGACTGGGAACATCTTTCTTAATTGAAGGAAAGGGTGGACTGAGTCTTCAACAGATCCTTTCCCTCTAGGATTTCTGTTAAACAGATACTCTCAGAAGGAAAGCCTGTTTTTCCAACAGCCTGAATAAGTCTCCATCTGGTTTCACTTGTATGTTGTCTCTTATGTCATAAACCACTAATTCTCCAACCATCCTTAGGCCTGGTCTAAACATAGGGGGTTTTTTTGTACTGGTAGAGCTGTGTTGGCTGGAGATGCTTTTTAAAAAAACCTATCTGCCTTCAATATGACCGTGATTTGTGTGTGTATAGAAATATAACATTAATATATTCATATATATATATATGTGTATACACACATCTTATATTTCACAGTACAATGACTAAACTCATGAGACATCTTTGCATTGAATTAATTGTGTGTGCAGTAAGGAAGAGGTTACACTGTACTGTGCAAGCAGTGAGCTTCCAGTGTCCCAGGCCTCCTTCGTGCATCATAAAAAATGAGAATAAAGAGACAGTACCGTAGGGTTGGTTGATTTGTTTTGTTTTGTTTTCTTTCCAAATCACCTTCAAATTCTCTTTTATTAATTGCTGAGTTGATCTGTAAGTGAATGTTCATAAAAGAAAATCCAACTGAGCTTTGTCTCTTTTTTCTTTCCCCCTGCCTAGGGACGGCCGTTATCATACAAAACATTTTTAATATGGGTGTTAATAAGCATCTATCAAGGTAAGAAATCAACTTTTGCTTGTGTCTTCAGATGTTTTAATGACTACAGAATATCTAACTTTTTGTATTGCAGGAAGTTAAGTAAAGCATGAAGTGGATTTAGCAATGCGTCCTTGGGATAATGAATAAATGGGTTTTTTTGTCTCGGAAAACATTGGCAGCGTCACCAAAGGAAGAAATTCTCTAAAACTAAATATTGGCAGCAACTGGTCGACCCTGTTGTAGGCACTGATGTAGAAGTTCAAAGCGTTGTGTCTCTTCCCATTGGGACCATCCTTTGTAATTTTGGGCGAGTTCTTTCCGTTCTTTAATTGCTCCATCTGTAAAGTAGAGCTTATGACTCTTCTCTTCTTTTGAAGAAAGTTTTCAAACCTATAGATAATACAGGTTATTAAGTCAGCATGCAAAATACAGAATATGTAGCTTTGTGTATTCTATCTAAAACCTGTCTATTAGAAGTGGCAATAGTTCTGGTTAGTTCATAGCCATCTGTAATGAAGGACTAGAGTAGAGCTCAGGATCTTGATAATATCCCATACACTCTAATTAGGCTGCTAAAACAGTTAAGCAAATGCCTTAATTACAGTGCATCTGTTTTCCAAAAGTGGATGTAGTAATTGGGGTATATGTCTAAGAAGGCCTTTTTCAGTTTGTCTTTTTTTACCAAGTAAGCTCAAACTCAAATACTTTCTATAAGTGTTAATCATGGGATTATGGGCAATAATGGAAAATATGTAAATAATGTGGAGCTGTAAAGCTAAAATGGCAATATGATTCTGTGACAAAATTTATTGTTTTACAAAATTCTTTTATCAACAATAGTCAGAATAAATATGCCAAATAAGCAGCAAATTCTTACTGATTTAATTGTCTTTACCATCCTAAGCAGCAAATTCTTACTGATTTAATTGTCTTTACCATCCTCAGTAGGCAGTGAAACCAAGCATATAAAAGCTCTCTTGGCATTATCTTCTGAAATCGAATACAGTAGAACCCCGCGACAAGGATAATGGTCTTCTGATGCTGTACAAATACGATGGCAAAGCCAAGGCATTTATAGGAAATTCACAAGTGGTGGAAAGCTAAAGCCAGAGAGTGATGCATTGAGGGAAAGATTTCTTCTTGAGCTAAGACCACTATCTGGTTACAATATTTGGTTAAAGTGACTTCACTTCTGATGTGCTAAATAACTAGCAAACAGCAGGCCAAACAATTGGGTTAGTTGCTAGCAGAGATGAGCCTGACCAAAAACTTGAGCAGTCCTAAATTTTGGAAAGTTCACAGCTGGATTTGAACTTTGTGGCTCAAGCTCTAGTCGCTTGCAGGTTTTCCCTTCCGAAACTAGCTTAGGGTGATGGATGTTGGTGCAGATTACTCATGCTGCTAACATGAGTTATTTGTGCAGGTGGCCGTGCGGGGCGTTGTGAGCATTCCTCGGCTAGCCAGAATGGCAGCACGAAACAATGCATCATTAACAGCGCTTTCATGTGTGCTCCTTTTAGGGGAAAGTGTAAAGAGGAGAGAACTTGGCCAAGGTAGTGCCTTAAAGAGAAGCTGACTTGTATCCACTGAACTTTTCAACACCTTGCTTCCATCTGGGCACTGAGGCGATGCAGTAGGTTTTAGAAGTGTTTGATATCTTTTAGCTTCTGAGTAGTGACCACCTGCTTTCTGGGAGGATAGGGTTTCGTGATGTTAGAAATCTCCAGTTGCCAAAATAATGTGTATTAATTTCCTGTCTCCATGTGTCTATGAATATGATAGACTGTTACAAAAGTCTGGGCACCTCTGCTGTAACTTTTCCCTGTCTTCTCATCAGTTCTGTCTCCTAAATAGTAACTGATTCATTGTCATTACATTGATCAGGTTTCATGAAAAACAGTCTCAAGACATGACTATGTTTCAGCCTTTCCAAGACCTAGCAGTGGCTTTTAGAACTTAGACTGATGTTTGAATAAAATACCCAAATCTTCCATTGCCTTGCAGGTAGCATCATCATGTATGGAGCACTCCTCCTCTTTGAATCCGAATTTGTCCACATTGTTGCCATTTCCTTCACGTCCTTGATTCTCACTGAGTTATTGATGGTGGCGTTGACGATCCAGACGTGGCACTGGCTCATGATAGTGGCTGAACTGCTTAGTCTGTCCTGCTACATAGCTTCTCTGGTCTTCTTACATGAGTTTATAGGTAAGGTTAAATGCCTTTTCTCCAATCAGTTAGTTTATGAGCTGAATAGTAACAGGACTGTAAGAAGCTGAATTGAGCTTAAAGCCAACAATCATAACAGTAGGAGTGGTTCTGACCAGAATAAGCTCTGTTTGATTTGAAGGCACTTGAAAGATATTTTGTTGTTCACAGCAAAATGCTAGAGGAGGTAAAGGTGGTCAGCAGACTGTGTGCTGCCCAGTGAATCTCACCTGTACTTTCAGAGCTCCACCACGTTATCAGCTGTCATATGTAACAGTGGTCTTTATTTCCACATGGGAACTGAACTTGAGACTACAAATTAAAGCCTCTGTTGCTGGTGAAGCCTCTTTTAACTGGGTGAAGGAGCAGCCTCCTAAAACTTACCTTGTTTTATCTGTTTCATTGGGGACCTTCTCTGGTGGGTTTGGTTGTTGGGTTTTTTTGTTTGCCTGAAGCAGAGCTAATCCTTTCCCTGGCTGCAGGAAAATGGGTGAGGAATTCCAGATTCCCCCAGTAGCTGTCTAGTTGCAAACATCAGATTCTAAGGGTTTGTTCCAGTGTTCGTTCGGGGACCACAAGATGTCACTACTACTTCTATAAAGCTCTTTGCTAACTCTGAAGGCAAGGAGGATAACTTCCCAATGGGCTAGATTTGTAAATGGGTATACCAGCTCCATTTTGAATGGTGCTTCAACTGTTTTTGCAATGATTCTGAGGTGTTATAACTGAGTTGAGGGGTGCATCTCCTGCACTACCAGCAAAGTAGCAGAGGGCAGCTCCCAGACTCAGAAGACAAGTAGACCATTCAAAGGAAGCGAAGTACTGCCTGGAGATAGATACCCCTGTTTCAGATGGGATACGTATGGGCACTTGCTTGTGACGAGTTGCATGCCTTTACTGATGGATATGTGCTGTGCAGAAAGCTGTATGTTTTGTGAAAGAGAAGGGCAGAAGAGTGAGGAACTGGCCAAAGTACGAGCTTTGAACTTGAATGTGGAGAAGGTGAGGCTGTTTAAGAAGCGTTGGTAGACTGAATTGCTTTTCTGCACCTCTTCCCAGAACATACTTCTCATCTTCATTGACTCTGTGCTATTTTCTTTTCACAGATGTTTACTTCATTGCAACTTTATCATTCTTGTGGAAAGTTACCGTCATCACTCTGGTGAGCTGCCTTCCCCTCTACGTCCTGAAGTACCTGAGACGGAGGTTTTCTCCCCCAAGCTACTCAAAGCTCACATCCTAGGGCTGCTCTCCTTGCACACCAGAGACAAGTATTGCACATGGCTGAGAGACAAAATCATGTAGTTGTTACTATAACAAATACGTCCAATATTTGCATAAGGATCATGTGGTAATCTCTATTACATGCTGCTTTATTGAAAAAGACTTCACAACTGCTGTGAATGGAAACCTAACGATAAAAGGGAGTTTTTTTGAGGGCAGAGGCACTTGTTAGTTCATCCAGATTTTGTCCCTTTTGTTCAGCTTAACTGTGGTCAAATGCACGTAACTGTGATGATGATGGGTTTCTCATGCGTGGGTATCTGAAAGCTGCTAAGTAACCTTGGAATTTACATTTGACAAACTTAAGTTACTTTTTAAAGTATCTGTGCTGTTCCTTGCGTTGTTTTATGTTGTTTTGTATTATTTATCTTTTTGATTCAAGTAGTTACAGTCTTTTTTTACATCTTGGAAATCCCTTAATGTAGGTGATACACTATCCTGCTGACAGCCGATTGCTGATTTACGGCATGCTGTTTCCATAGCAGGGCTCCAGCATGTCGGATCTACACACACTTGAGAATCTGAGTGTGTTTGAGATTTTCCTTCAGTTGAAATGTGGTCACCCTAGTGATTTTGGAGGTATCCAGCCATTGATAAATATGGAGAAATTTAGTCCAAAATGAGGAAATTCAGTTTTGTTTAGTTTTTGTGCTTCCTGTTAGAAGGAGCTGGTGACATAATGGCTTTACTCTGTATTTATTTGTATAGGAGAAAATTATCTAAACTAAAGCAAATCCTCTTTGGAAAAGAAATTTACAGTTGATCAGACTTGAAACATGTTGACAACGTGAGAAGAGGCTCGTACTATTCTGCAGACAATGTGGCAGACGTGTCTTGAATCCTTGGAGACTGAAAGGAAAGGTCACAGAGCTGCTACTCCTCACAGCTATATGAAATCTGTTTCCTGTTAGGGTGAAGCTGCGAAGATGAGCTGCAAATAAGCTCAGGCACTCCTAGGTGGATGTTGTTCATGACACGCTCCTGTTGAGAACCTTGCACTTGCTTTGCTCTAAAAACCAAACTTGAATCACAGAGGCAAGGAGTAGGGTTTGTATGAAGGTGTTAGGTTCGTGTGCAGAGAAAATTTATTTACTGATTTTTAATTTTGAAAAATTAAACTCAATGAGTTCTGTTTTTGTAATAAGCATTGGCCCACCCTGTAACACGATGAGGAGAGCAACACCTCCTCAGGCTGCTCAGCAGAATGACAGTTATGGGAACCTTTTACCGTGGGGTCCATGCATCAAACGTGGATGAGCTTTTAGTGGCATCCACCCTCATCTAATGCTGTTTAGTCTGTGCTAAATTAGTTGCTTGCTGTCTCATTCCCACATCATAAAAACCACTGTCGGAGCTGGCACTGCTTGGCACCATTGTTGGTTGGCTGTGCAGGAGACCAAGGATGGCAGAGCCCAGAGCCCGAGCTCCCCTCTCCTCTCCCAAGGCAGCCCTTCAGCTCAGGGCAGCCGCGCTGGTGTGAGCAGCAGAAGCTCCCTGGTCATCTCAGTGCCATGCTGAATCTCTTTAACAGACTGACAGCTTCTGTTGCCATTGCCACATGTGTTCCCACTGTCACAAGGAGCACAACGCTTCATGAAAAGATCTGGTGTGAAAATCAGTGGAAAATGGGAGTGTTGTTTGAAAAGGAGAGCTGGAGTCTGTGTTGACCCATGGTGTGGCACATCTTGAATTTTCAGATCTAAGATAGCTGTGGCTTGTGTGGTCAATGTGTGGTACTTGCTCCAGGGAATGTTTTGCACAACCTGACCTGCCTTCCTTGCTCTCAGTTCCTGTGAGTAAATATCAAAGAGAAGGGGAAGCAAGGTCCAGCAGATTTAGAGAAAAATTGGATGTGCTTCATAATGCATGTGGCTCAGGGTGAGAGGAAGGTGCAAGTCCATATGACCTTGTTATTTCATGTGGGGAAACTCTTAATTTAGAAAATTATGTTTCAAAATCCTTCAGGAATATGAACAACAAGCACTCTTTAATCTAACTGGCTGGTTTTTCTTTTCTGCCAGTCTTCTGATGAGGCTCTTGTCTGAAGTCCCAATACTTAGCAATCGCCTTCAGAAACAACCTACTGGCTACGGAAAGCTAATTCTTAGTATTCACCTTTTCAAAATATTTTGAAAATGTGCCTTTTTTTTCCCTCTTCTATTTTTTTTTTCTTAAAAATAATACTCATACACGTTCCTGCCTATCCGACACACATGTTCATGTTGGGAAAGGCCCTGGGAGTCCAACATTTCTTGGTGCTTTGTCTCAGAGAGGAAAAGCAGTGCCTGAACAGCCTGTTTGGGGGGGAGTTGAGCCAACAGCCTTTTGTGAATTATGCCACTTGGCCAGAAAGATATTTAGTGTTGTCTTCATCGTGACTTGCTGCAGCTCTGGGGTAGCATCGGCCATGCAGGTGTTCCAGAGTCCCTGGTCAGCATTTGATTTAAGTATATATAAATGCAAGAATCAAGAATTAATTTTGGCAACTTCTTGTGACTGAGAAGTCAAGTCCCTCTTGTCCGTTGGCAAACCCATCGCAGTACACATCTGTGTAAAGCCCTGTCCCGATCTCATGTGTATTAGTAGTTCAATGTCCTGCAAGAATAACAGTGCCATGCTACTGTATGTAAATATTTGAGACGTATATATGGTAGAATTCACCGTTTCCTGAAGTCAATACAGTTTACACTGAGTGGACCATATTTGCAAAATATTAGCTTACACCAAGAAAGGGAGTGAATTGTGATTTCAGTTGTATTTATTGAATCATAACTCTAATAAGGAACGTGTATTTAGTGGAACTGATAGTAACCCGTAGCTGTGTTTTGGGGTGCGAATTATATTCCTTTGCAGCTAGTTTTTTTGCACAAGGTTGTAAATCCAGGAAGTAATTTCTGTCTGGGTATACGCTGCATTTTTTTTTTAAAGCAATCAGAAAATTAAAACTGCCGTCTCACTAACAGCAGGAAAGAGGAATGATTGTTGTATTTTCCAAGTTTAGCACTTTATGTCTGCAATCTGTTTCTCTTAAGTTATTTAAAAAATGTTTTTTAAAAGCAAAGTTTAATACATGTGTTCATACTTACTGTACATTTGAATAAATGGATTCTCTGCTGGAAATTTAATTTAATCTTTTTCCTGTAGTATGCTCATGATTTGTGCTTATTGGAAGTGAAGCATTGTTTTCTTCTTCTGTGCAGTATCTTGTTTGTAGCCTTACTTAATGTTCTTCCTATTCCTTTTTTTGTTCTGGTTTATGTCCAGTAGCAGTTCATATAACTTGTGCTTTGGGACTGTGCCCGAGTGGTGCTGCAGGGTAGCGATGTGTGTCTCACTGTGCTCTTGCTTCCCGCGGCTGCTCTAGGAAGCCGACTCTCTGTGCTGTGCTGCTGCAGTGGGTAGTTAACGTGGAGGTTTTGTGACACACACTGGTCTCCTCTTACATCTCTGCAGTAATTCCAGGTGTGTCACAACCCTCTTTGGATTTTTTTCTTTAACTCTATATTTGTTTCCTCCATAGAGCTTGTCCTGGTTATCTTTGCAAATATTTGTTTTGCTCGGCTCACAGTGCAATCACAATGCAACAGTCTTTGTTCAACAGCAGCAGCTTAAATCTGTGCAGGGTCTTATCAGAACTGGGCTGGGGAGTGATGAGTGACATCCCTGGTGTCCCCTCAGTATTGAGAACTACGTCCTGAGAACTACAGCTGTGGCTGCACCAAACCGAGCAGCACCAAAGGCGTTGTTGTTCTGTGGTCTGCTGAACGATCCCGATTAAATGCTGTGACAGCGGCTCTCGTCCTCTGCAACTGCTGAGGAAAATTCTGCCACAGCTGAGCTGAGTTTGTCAGGAAGCCCCAGAGGGTCAGATGTATGAATCCCTAAAGCTTGGCTTTTGGCTTTGTCTTTTGCTGCACCATCCCTGGTTTGCAGAAGCAGTGCTCGAAACCAGGTGTGTGAACTACTGCTGTGTGCAGCTCACCATCACGAGTTCTTTGCACACAACTGGTCGGATGGGGTTTGATTAGTCTCCGCAGTTGCTAGGGCCAGTCCAGTGCCCACTGAAATCTTCAGCATGAGCTGGGATGGGCTGTTCTGTTTTTTATTTATTGTTAGTTATTTCATAACTGATAAACTCTTTGATTTGCATGAAATCCTGGGTTCTACAGCTTTGCCAATATGGTCCATTATTACTGCCTACTACAACTTGTGTACTTATATGCCTTTGAGAACATTTTTAATTGTTAAAATTGTTTAAAAATAAATGTTAATTTAATTTTTAATTGGGGAAAGGGATTCTGGTGTCAAAATGATGTGATACTGTGATGCCAATGTTTTGTACCTGTCATCTAGTTAAACAATGTGTAAGTACTCTTGATTCAAGAGAAATATGAATGCCAATTATTTATTGTTCTGTGGAGTTACATGTTGCAGATGTGTAAAAACTTAAAAGGGAATGTTGTAAAACAAGGTGGAAAAAATAAATTTTATGCAACTTCTTTACTTCATCCATATACACCATGTATGATACACCAGAGTTAGTCCTGGAGTGATCAGTCCAAGATGTATTTTTGACAGAATTTTAAGTACATAGGTTAAGTTGTATTGTGGCCCTTTATTTTGTCTACGTGGGAAGTGCATATCCGAGAAATTATCAGTTTCTGCTGATTAGTGTAGACCTGCTTCATTAAATTCTTTGCTATAAACAGTTTTCGAACTGTCTTGACAGGAAGGGGTTTTGGGGGGCATTTTGGCTGGTGTTTGGTTTGGTTTGTTTTTGTTTTGTTTTATTTTTTGGGTTTTTTTTTAAGTATTGGTGTAAGCTTTTGCTGCCCTTCACTTTATTGCTGACTTCTTGCAGGAATACTTTCTGGAAGTTGTCATTGCAATTTAATGACATGGATTAGCTCTGTGGAGCACAGGAGCTGCTGCTGGGCCTGGGGAGGCTGCTGGCCCCGCTGCCACCCTGTCACCACTCCCCCTCACCCTGCCGAGAGGACCCGGCTGTGGTGACCATAGGTAGAACTTCAGCCCTGGGCTGCTGCTTTGCTGCTGCCTTCTCTACAACTGGTTAGTCCCAGAGTACCCAACCGTCCCAAGGATTTGAAACAAGCCCTGTAATTTGTAAATTCAGTTTCAGGAGACTCCGCTCATTCAGGAAGATTCTGATCAAATCATCCTAATTTTGGTGTAACCCCAATTAGGGAGAAGATGGTAATTTCTGCCGGTACCCGCTGCTGTGAATTAGGAGAAAGTATTTTGTTTGAAACATACATGTGCTTGGAAAAGCAATGATGCGATAGCATTAGGAACAGCTATTTTTGGAATGTTCTCGTCACTTGAACGTTTGATTAACACTAGGCACAGCAGCAACCCCACGGCTAGCGCAGGCTGCCCCGCTGCTGGGGGGGAGGCAGGAGCTTAGCACTGAATATTCTCCATAGGGGGAACTTCAATAACATTGATTAAGAACCCAGTGTGACACTTTTCTACAAAAAACGTAATAGAGCCATAAACACTCTTGCAAAAAAAAAAAAAAGAAAAAAAAGGATAAAGTAAATCTATAACTTGGGAGAGTATTTCACTAAGCAATGATAAACTATCCCTCAGATCATTAAACACTTATTAAAGATTTTATTTTAGATTTTATAGGACACAAATGCCAGCATCTTAACCATTTTCATGATACTTTTTTTTTGTATAAGAGGGTTAGTGCAAATTTTAAACATTTTTTGTGATGTTTGCACACATCAAATGAATGCTGTAGACTCCAGAAATCACAGTAACAGACTGCACTCCCAAGTGTTACCAATTTCCCACTCTAAATGGGTTACATAAGCCCTAGTTAGTGGTTCTTTTAATTTATGGATGGTTTCTTTTTAATGGTGAAATGTGTAATTAAAAAAAGCTAGAAATAGTTTTTCTAAACTCATTCTGGAAAGGGAAGGAGAATTTCTGCATTTTTTTTTTTCACCCAAACATTGCATAATGGTAGAAATGTCAAAGATTTCCGTGGAGTTTAATTTCATTCTTCATGTGGTGGTGGTCATGCAAGAAGTTTGAACGCTGCAGGAGTTGGCAGATTTTTGGAAGATCACGCATCCTGGGATAAATTTTCAGTCTAGGCTTTACCAAAGAGTGCCAGTGGCCTTGTTCTTTGAATTGTGGTTGTATTATGCACTAGTGTGTATTTTTTTTTCTTTTTTCTTCTAAAAAAAAAAAAAAAAAGAAAGAGAAAAAAGAATAGGTGCTTGCTAGTAATTGAGTATCTTACTCTGGCCCTGAGCCTTATGTGTTGTATGAAGATGGACAGAATGGCAGCTGTGCAGCTACTCTGCCTCTTTTCCATTGCGTTATCATGGCATTAAATATCATGATGATAAATCTTCACTGGAGGAAAGGAACTGCTCCTGTCCCCATTTCACAGGTAGGAGATGGGGACAGAGGGAACCTGCAGTCTCTGGGCTGTCCCCAAGGTCCATGGCAGAGTGTGGAGTGCAGAACAATATTGTTTTTATTGGGCTTTCTCCCCACCTTCAACACTGGAGTCAGTCCTATAGGACAGTCACTTATTCTACAGAGTGTTCAGATGTCTGTTTCTAAACTAGGAATGTGATTGCAGGCTTAAAAAAAGAGAAAGTCCATATTGTATGGAGTATTGGTAACCCCAGTCCCAAAATTTTGCCAGGTTCTTCCACCTTAAACCTGGAACTGCAGATCCAAATTACATCTGTGCTGAAGGTTCTGCAACTGCATATGGAAACAGTCAGTTTCAGAGAGTGTGAGCAGCAGTCAGCTGCAGAAACAGCTTTGCTGTGATTGTAAGAAGATAATGCAAGGAAGTTTGCAGAGTGTGACAGCAGTTACTGACAGCACTAAGTCCTGGTCCAGCACCTATTTAAGGTCAGTATCAAAACCCATGCTGTGGTTTCCTTGGGGCACAAGCTAGCATTTCCTGGCCCTAAAGCTCTCTGGGTGGTGTGGGGCTGTCTAGGTTCCATGGTGAATATCTGAATTGATGCTGCCTGTAATTAAAGTGATAGATCATCAGCATCTT